>NW_022631065.1:8890082-9175045 GCF_010015895.1 Lontra canadensis | reverse complement strand
GAGTCCATCCCATTTACAATTGCACCCAAAACTATAAGATACCTAGGAATAAACCTAACCAAAGAGGCTAAGAATCTATACACAGAAAACTATAAAGTACTTATGAAAGAAATTGAGGAAGACACAAAGAAATGGAAAAATGTTCCATGCTCCTGGATTGGAAGAATAAATATTGTGAAAATGTCTATGCTACCTAAAGCAATCTACACATTTAATGCAATTCCTATCAAAGTACCATCCATTTTTTTCAAAGAAATGGAACAAATAATCCTAAAATTTATATGGAACCAGAAAAGACCTCTAATAGCCAAAGGAATATTGAAAAAGAAAGCCAAAGTTGGTGGCATCACAATTCCAGACTTCAAGCTCTATTACAAAGCTGTCATCATCAAGACAGCACAAGACAGCATGGTACTGGCACAAACACAGACACATAGATCAATGGAACAGAATAGAGAGCCCAGAAATAGACCCTCATCTCTATGGTCAACTAATCTTTGACAAAGCAGAAAGAATGTCCAATGGAAAAAAGACAGCCTCTTCAATAAATGGTGTTGGGAAAATTGGACAGCCACATGCAGAAAAATGAAATTGGATCATTTCCTTACACCACACACGAAAATAGACTCAAAATGGATGAAGGACCTCAATGTGAGAAAGGAATCCATCAAAATCCTTGAGGAGAACATAGGCAGCAATCTCTTTGACCTCAGCCGCAGCAACATCTTCCTAGGAACATCACCAAAGGCAAGGGAAGCAAGGGCAAAAATGAACTACTGGGACTTCATCAAGATCAGAAGCTTTTGCACAGCAAAGGAAACAGTTAACAAAACCAAAAGACAACTGACAGAATGGGAGAAGATATTTGCAAACGACCTATCAGATAAAGGGCTAGTGTCCAAAATCTATAAAGAACTTAGCAAACTCAACACCCACAGAACAAATAATCCAATCAAGAAATGGGCAGAAGACATGAACAGACATTTCTGCAAAGAAGACATCCAGATGGCCAACAGACACATGAAAAAGTGCTCCATATCACTACTCGGAATCAGGGAAATACAAATCAAAACCACAATGATATATCACATCACACCAGTCAGAATGGCTAAAATTAACAAGTCAGGAAATGACAGATGCTGTTGAGGATGCGGAGAAAGGGGAACCCTCTTAAACTGTTGGTGGGAATGCAAGTTGGTGCAGCCTCTTTGGAGAACAGTGTGGAGATTCCTCAAGAAATTAAAAATAGAGCTTCCCTATTACCCTGCCATTGCACTACTGGGTATTTACCCCAAAGATACAGATGTAGTGAAAAGAAGGGCCATCTGTACCCCAATGTTTATAGCAGCAATGGCCATGGTCGCCAAACTGTGGAAAGAACCAAGATGCCCTTCAACGGACGAATGGATAAGGAAGATGTGGTCCATATACACTATGGAGTATTATGCCTCCATCAGAAAGGATGAATACCCAACTTTTGTAGCAACATAGACAGGACTGGAAGAGATTATGCTGAGTGAAGTAAGTCAGGCAGAGACAGTCAATTATCATATGGTTTCACTTATTTGTGGAGCATAACAAATAGCATGGAGGACAAGGGGAGATGGAGAGGAGAAGGGAGTTGAGGGAAATTGGAAGGGGAGGTGAACCATGAGAGACTATGGACTCTGAAAAATAATCTGAGGATTTTGAAGGGGCGGGGGGTGGGAGGTTGGGGGATCCTGGTGGTGGGTATTATAGAGGGCACAGATTGCATGGAGCACTGGGTGTGGTGCAAAAATAATGAATACTGTTATGCTGAAAAAATAAAAAATTTAAAAAATTATCAAAAATCCTACCAAAAAAAAATAAAGAAAGAAATGATAGTCTAATTATCCCTATATATAGCTAAGTTAAAAAAAAAGAATCAAAAGAGTTTAAACACTAAATCTTGGGATGTTCTAGAACTAAGGAACGTTAGAGCAGACATTTAAATTCAGGTATGTTGGTGCCAAAACACTGTTTCCACTAGACAAATGCAAAATACTAAGTGATTTTCCAACAAATAGTTTTTTTTTTTTTGTTTTTTTTTTTTTTTTTGAGTCAGTGAGGGGCCTGGGGTAAAAAAAAAAAAAAAAAGTTAAAAATTTAAAAAATTAGATTCCTCAATCCTGAAGAAATTGCCAGCATGTTTCCTTAAATACCAACCTGGTGCCAAATTGCTGAGAGACCTTGAGTGAATCCATTTACCTCTCTGTGTTTGCCTCTACTGACCTGTCACACAAATGCGCCTGATCGCATGGATGCAAATACTTCATTCAGCTCCAAAGCAAAAGTTATCGTTTGGAGTAGTTTGTGCACCAAGCCAGTGGTTGTCAATGTCATTCATTCTCTGATGCCTTCTAGAACAGTGTTGAGATCAGCTAGGGAAGTGGAACAAGGAAGTTTGAAAGGGTGTCCATAAAATGAGGGCAGTTGTGGATTTTCAAACATTTCAGTAGGCCCTAAATATAAGCATATCTTAATAAGGACTCCGTCCTTCCTCTCACCTCTGTGGTCTACTACCACATAACCCTCAGCTCTCTGTTAATCCCTGCACTATATCTGGAACTAATATTTGCCAGCAGGGTTTGAAAGAGTCTTAAGTCATCACTGTGGAATTTTGTATTTAAATTTAAGTCATGTTTTGTAATCATGCAGATATAGGATTCTTCTCATACAGGGCTTGAATTCTATCAACCTGGCCCTGCTTTCAGTCACAGCTGAGTGGACACATCCACATGGGTTTCCACTTTCTGATGACCTCCTACTCACATCTTCTGGACTCTCTTTTTGCCCCTGACTTTTCCAGTGTACAGAAATTGGCCTGAGATTTACTGTTAAGCAAATAGGCAAACCTAGAATGTGGAGATATTGAAATTGATTGGCATGACAGGGAAATAAATTCTAAAGCAGGAAATGGATCTAAGGTAGAAAATACTTTTCCTGGCACATCCTTGGAGAAATGATTTTGAGGAACTCACTGTATGTTTTTCAAAAAGTCCCAGAAGTGGTTATGCCTCAATTGCCTTGTACTTCTAAAAATGTACCTTACATTGGCTTTTCTCCTTTTTCATGCTTTCACATGTTTTATCCTCCTTTATCCTTTGACCTGTTCTCAATTAAATTGCCTTCTTGCATATCCTGGACTCAGACTCTCATTGTGGAGATACCATAGGCTAAGTCACTCTGGCCTTGACTTTGTAGGCTAGCTGTGAAAACCTGGACTTTGGTCCTACTGGTAAGACCACTGTTAGTATAACATTATGAAATAGAATTCGTCGTCTAACTCCTAACCAATCTCCTATGAATTAGCAAACCCTTTATATTCCAGCCTCCCTAAGGTTGGTTTTGCTCTAATGATCCGTCTTCAAAGGGATAGTCTTTGACTGCACTTCCACTGGCTACTGCTTGTAAATCTATGTTGCTTTTGGAATTTAGTCTACTTCCGGATTCTCTGTCACTGTGTCCCTTTGGGACATTTGTCTACCATTTCAGACTAGACTGTTTGTCTCCAACTGCTATTTAGGTCAAATTACCACTGTAGATCAAATGGCTGCCCAACCTGAAGTTTCTCTAAGTACCTTTAACTGAATTTCTTGTGCCTTCTCTGCCATAGTAAGTATGTGTAGTTCTTAGCTCTGGTCTCTCCTTATCCCTTCCATCCCAGTGGAGCCACAGGGAAAACAGAACCCCGCCTAGCTGGATCCCACATTTGGTATAGCAGAGGTGAGTAATTCCCTAAACAGCTGTAAAAATGCTACCTCAGGATTCCATCCTTTAGGAAGAGGACATTATTTGAACTTCCTTAGACAGGAAAGTACAGCATATGTGTTCTGTAGTAGTGGAAAATCCTTTTGGGAGCATAGCTTTTATTCACCTATAGGACTATAGGCATCCTGCCCAGTATCAAACCCTCACTGGACAAATTGTGTTTCAAGTCCTTTAAAAAGGCCTGTAATTTCTTAGATTAGGGGTCATTTCTGATGTTGGGTCTGGAACATAAATACGTAATATCAAAATATGTTCCATTTCTTTATCCAGAAGTCTAAATAAGGCACCATTTTAAAGCATGGAAATGAATCCTGCCTACTATGCTGACCAAAGGACATTATGGCTACCAATGATCTCAGCTGATTTTCCCACCCCACCTGCTTCTGAGGTATAATAGCTTCTCCTCTTAGGAATGCCTCTCCTCACAAGGATTACCCAAACCTGGAACCATAAGGTTAATGGGCTTCTACGATATATAGTGTTAGACTTCTTCCCTGTGATTTAGAAGAAAACGAATGTGAGGGACAGGAGTGATACTGAGTTGAAAAAAAACAATCCGGCATACATGGATTTTTGGAGGCATCTAGAAATTTCCTTTTAGATCTACCTGAATCAGTCCCATCTCCCTTATTCAGAGACACTGACCTTCCCTTACTAATTTGGTCATGTTTGTGATTTCATTTTTCTTTTCTTCTGGTGGGCTTGGCTGCAAATACTCTATTGAGCTTTGCTCCTATAAAAAGAATCTGATGACATGGGGAGCTGTGGAAGTCTTCTCTGATATCATCGGGATGCAGAAGCCATGTTGCTCATCTTCAATACATCACTGTTTTTCCCTTATTTATCCAACAAGACACTTCCACACTCTTTAGTTGTCTAACTGCTTCTTGGCTTTCTGATTTGCTCTATAGTGTGTAAAACAAACTTGTACATTTAATAAGACTTGATCATATAAAACACATTGCACTAATACTTTCACAAAATAAAAGCTCTTCAAACCTATTTTGAACATATATCACCAACTTTATGAGAAATGCTCTAATCCAAAATGATTCATTCTCTGATGAATCTGGGTAACAGAGGATTCCTGTAGAATTAAATTCTTTACAGAAGAAATAGTTAAGTATTCAATGGATATGTGGGCCATATTTATATAGTTTCTTTGTGTGTATAATGAGGGTGAGGAACTAAATAATACCCAAGGAAACTGTCTACAATTCAGAGCCCTATGAGTCCAATAAACACAACACTATATCCTTGTTTCTTATGTTAAAATAAAAATAAATGATACTGGCTCATGTCCACACACCATTTATTAAGTCCTTATTCTTTGCTAGCACTGAGCTGTTTTTCTCACACTCTGACAGTTATATATTATCATATCCATTTTATACTTGAGGTGTCTAAGGCTATGGGAACCTAAGGAAATTACTCGGAGCCCACAGTTAGCAAATTGCTAATAAACACAGCCCTGGGTCTGAGTCAATATCCATACTTTCTGCAACACTAATTTTTGCCTGCAGGGGGAGTCAAAGCATTCTCTCGTCTCCCATATTTACCTTCAGTTTGCTGGGTTAGAGTCAGTTCAAACATAAGTAATGGACATTTACTTATGATTTCCTTTTTATTGTGCACCCACAAAGGTGGTATGGCACAGATGGATGGAGGGCCCTCATTTGCTTGGGCACTACTTTTCCATAGGAAGACTAAGTGGGTGTTTCAGTCCACCTGTGCTCTGAGCTTTGTGAGGGATTTTCTTTTCACTTGTTGATTCCAGATTTGCCTTTTTTTTTTTTTCTTTAACTGTCAATGACAACAGCCAGAACTATGTTGCCCAATACAGTAGCCACTAGCCACATGTGGCTACTAAGCACTTTTAGTGTGGCTACTCCAAACTGATATGTCCTTTATGTGTAAAATGTACACCTGCTTGTAACAATTTAGAAAAAAAAAAAACAACACAAACCCAAGAATTTAAGGTATCTTCTTAATCGTCTATGAAATATACTGGATGTATTGGGTTATCCAACATATAATTTCACCTATTATTTTTAACTTTTTTTAGTATGACTATAGAAAAATTTTAATTATATATAAGATTAGCATTATATTTCTATCATACAGATCTGATCTAGAGGCCTGATATTCAGAAACCATCCTCAGAGAAAAGAGGCAGGATGCCGTTAAAACTGCTATTTTGGTTATTAGTCCAATTAGTAGCCTATAAAATGAATCAATGTTCTATAGCATACCAGGTTATCTAAACAGAAGACTAACTTAGGACTGTGGAATCAAATCTTAGGACAAAAAAGATTACATGGTCTTGGTGAAGCCCCTCAATAAGCAATAGAAAATCTAAACAGATTCCATAACTTTTTTGGAAAGGTAAAGTCCTGTGTAGATTGTAAGAAGCCTCTGGTACTTCTGTCTTAAACTTCTGATCTAGTAAAATGTGTATTTTGTAGAAAGAAAATTAGAAACCAATATTGGAAAAGTTACAAGTTCATTTCAGTGCCCTGGGACACTATGTAGGGAACCAGAGACTCTTGGTGGGGCAACAAATTTTCACAGGCAGTCTGAAGAGTTGAGGGTATAGCTTTTCTCTGGATCAGCACCTTGGGAAGGGTGTCCATCAGGTCTGGTGGGGTGCCAATGTGTTGGGTATTTTGGCCCTTGGTATGAATTCTCTTTGTCTCTTTATCCTGCATTGTATATAAGGCTGAACAATGGGCAAAGATCTGCATATTTATAATAGTCATGAATTTGGAAAATGTAGAACATTGTTTTAATTAAAGGGAATTTGTGAACAGAAAAGTAAAAAGGGGTAAGACCACTTCTTTCTTGTTGTGGGAGTTAGGGGAGTAGGTGAGAGGTGTGTTCTCTTCTTGGAATGCTTAAGAAAAAGATCTCAATGGAAGTGCAGCAATCCAAGACTAAGAAAGAAACTTTTAAACATTTGGAAACATTTAGGTTTTAGAAATTGTGGACTGTGTGGGTTAGAAACAGAGAAACAATTACAAAATTACAATGAAAAGTTAAAAGGGCTTCACAAATAGGCATGTTATTATAATGTTTCCTTTGGCTTTGAACATCAGAAACTCAGAGATAAAAGGGGTTGGATGAAAATGGATTTTTTTTTTTAAGATTTTATTTATTTATTTGAGAGAGAGGCAGCACAGAGAGAGAGTCAAAGGGAGAAGCAGATTCTCTGCTGAACAAAGATCCTGACGCTGGGCTTGATCCCAGGACCTTAGATCATGACCTGAATAGAAAGCCAACACTTAACCAACTGAGCCACACAAGCGCCCCTGAAAATGGGTTCTGATGCTGAAACTCAAACAAGATTTATGAGAAATAGAAAGGGAAAGAGAGGAAACAATTAGATTGAGCAAAGTGAATACCTACAAATGGTAGAAAAGGAATGGGATCAATTTGAAGTAGTTTGAAAGGAATTAGGAGGCATTAAAGAGAAATGGAAGTGGGCCCCAGAGAAATGAAAGACAGAAAGGAGGGGACCTTTATGGCCTCAGGAATTTAAAATTGTCCAAAGAGGAAGTTTGGGAGAAGAGGACATGATACCTGGTACAACACTTCTGAATGGCTCCTCAAGGATGGCCCATCTAGTAGAACCGACAGTTCTTGTCTGGTTACCTGTTGAGAGAAATTTTCTAACAGGAATAACTGAGAGAGCAGGGCAATAATCTGCCCAGAAGCAGGATGCTCAGGCTGAAGGAATACAGAAGTAGAAAGCAGAGACAATAGCCCAGGCAGAAACATGGCAGCACAGAGCTCAGAACGCATTAGGAATTTCTGGGGATTGAAAACATCTAGAGAAGGGCAGAAAACAGGGGCCATGGAACATTTAGTATCATGACATTTTCTTGGAGAGTTGCTTAGATTTGGTATAGGGAAACTTGTTTGTATAGAAATTGGATATTGTCTCTCCAGTCAAGGCTCATTATTAGTCATTAAGTTATAAAGAAACACAGGGATCAATTGAAACTTTAGAAGGAAATGGACGTTTTAAATGTTTGGTACACACACTGACAGGGAGGAGGTGATGTCCATAAAGATTTAGAGGATGGGCAATAAAGCCATTTTAATTTCTAAATATTACACTTCTGTGTGTGTGTGTGTGTGTGTGTGTGTGTGTGTGTGTGTTTGGGGCCCCTCGATGTCCCAGGTGGTTAAGCATCTGACTCTTGATTTCAGTTCAGGTCATGATCTCAGGGTCCTGGGATGGAGCCGCACAACAGGCTCTGTGCTCTGCGGAGTGTCTGCTTGAGATTCTCTCTCTCCCTCTCCCCCAGCCCCTCCCTCCACTCATGCACTCTCTTTGTCAAATAAATAAGTAAACCTTCTTATATAAAGCAGGTGTGTTTGATATGCTGTCTTAGAGAGAAAAGATATTTTAAGTAGTAGATTCCCCCCCCCCCTTAGGATTTTGGAAGCAGAGTGTCAAATTAGTCTTTTGATAGAAAGAAGACTTCTCCCAATTGAGTATAAAGTTCACAAGTATCCATTTCTGGCTAAACCAGCATGGATTGATTTATCATTGGTCAAGGTTAAAAAAAATATATTTTTTAAGCTTTTTTTTTTTTTCTTTCATATTTTCTCTGTCTACCATTTTTGTCCCAAATAACACTATCTGCTCCAATCTGGTAATGTGAGTGTACCGCTAGGCCCCATAGGATTGGATGTTGGGAGCATAAAATTGTCAAGGGAAATGGTGTTTAAGAGCTGGATGTTTGGAGTGTTTCCTGTTATTACTCTGGAATTTTAGAAAACTGGAGTGCTTCTTAAAGATATACATCAGTTGCTGAAGAAGGCATCCCTGGAGAGCAATTCACATCCCCTCTGTGATTTGCGTGAGATCCCTTTAAGTGGGACTAAGTCTAATTAGAAAATGATGAAGGAGATGGCATGCTTTGTCGATACTGTGTTCCTAAATTTACCTCTGGGGAGAAAGGAAAGTAATTAATTTTGTTTTAGATTTAATGCATCTGCAGGAACTGAATGAATTTGCTGATGGGGGAGCTGATATATCAGAACTTTATAGGGTACAGAAAAATTGGAGGCATTGTATACTTTCAGCACATGGTTAAAATCAACATCTTTACCTCATCTGGTGCACTTAACTCTCATAATATGGACGGGGGATATCTCAGCAGAGTAGACTATGTACTTTGAGATACACTTAATAACCTATCTGGAGAGATATAGATAGATTTGGGTGCAAAAGGAAAAAAAAAAAACTCCTCATGAAAGACCTTGAAGGACCTGAGGGTTTATACCCTATTTCCTGGGTTCCCAGAACAACCAAAAGTGGGCACAAAGATTTAACAGAACTTTTCTCATCCTTTGCCTATGTTCTCCCTTGATGGGAAGATTTATACCACTGACTGACCAATAGAGTCTATACTTCCACTTCTTAGTTTCTAAGCTCAATGGTTCCTTTCCTCATCTATCACCCCTACAGGATAAGTCTGGATAAAGGATGAGAATGTATATTGGTTCAAAATACTAGAGGTGATTCATTTCCTTTTTGTTTATTTCCCCCTATTTTTCTTGGCAGTTAGTGTCCTTATATGTGTCCATACTTGCTTCTTACTTAGGAGACAAGTCCTAGAATGAATAGCCTCACTTTGCCCTATAGATTTGATAGACTTAACTAATAAAAATACAGGACATAGATGTAGTGGGTATACTTTTCCTTGTTCCTCCACTAAGGATACCTAAAATCCTGGGAATTATGTATAAACCAAGGATATTCTGAAAGGTAGAGAGATGAAGAGATTTGGGGAACCAAGGAATGGAATGGTGTTGAATTCCCTCATTTCCCTGATTTTTTGTTTTTCTTGTTTCATGTATCTCAGACTTATACCTGAAGAAGCTGGCAAACAGGAAATGCCAATGATGCAAAACACACACACACACACACACACACACACACACACACACACACATTCCAACCCAAATGAAGCCTCTTATCTCTAGCCAAAAGACCAGGAAAAAGCCAAGTAGGAAAACAGAAAACTTTTAGGTTATAATCATTCTACTGCAGTCAAACACCACAGCAAAAACTGTGCCTCATACCAGCAAAGACTGAGTGGGGAATGTAGACTTCCATCCTTATGAGGTTGCAACAAAACGCCCTGATATTTCTACTAGGTTATTGTAGAGAAGGCCAAGGAGTCAGGATTTTCCTTCCAGCCAGCTGCTAAGGAAGCTCTCCAATGCTGTGGTTTCAGTGAAGATCATATTGGGACCCTAGACTTCAATCCCCACATGATGCCCTTTTCTCTGTTAATGTGGATCATATGGCAGCTTCATTTCTTAATTTTTGAGGAACCTTCATATTCTTTTCCATAGTGGTTGCACCAGTTTCCCACCAACAGTACACAAGGGTTCCCTTTCCTCCACCTCTCCACCAGTATTTATTATCTCTTGTCGTTTTCATTGATAGTACACATCTTAGCAGGTGTGAGGTAATATCCCATTGTGGTTTTGATTTGCGTATCCCTGATGATGTTGAGCATCTTTTCATATACCTATTGGACATTTGAATATCATCTTTGGGAAAAAAAAAAAGTCTATTCAAGTCCTTTGCCCACTTTTGAATTAGATTATTTGAGGTTTTTTTTGTTGGTTTGTTTTGTTTTTTAACTACTTTTATCAAGTTGTATAAGTTCTTCATATATTTGTGTGTGTTAGTATCAGATGTATGATTTACAATTACTTTCTCCCTTTCCCTAGGTTGCTTTTTCATTTTATTGATTGTTTCCTTTGCTGTGCAGAAGCTTTTATCATATAATCCATAAATTCCATTTCTGGGCATATATCTGAAAGAAATAAGATTACTGTGTTGAAAAGATATCTGCACTCCCATGTTCACTTCATCATTACTTACAATAGCCAAGACAAGAAAACAACCTAAATGTCCAACAACAGATGAATAGATAAATAAAATGTCACACACACACACACACACACACACACACACACACCCACCATGGAATATTATTCAGCCATAAAAAAGGAAGGAGATCTTGCCTTTTTCAACAACATGGATGGACCTTGAGGGTATTATGCTAAGTGAAATCAGCAGACAGAGAAAGACAAATTTTGTATGATTCCACTTATAGGTGGAATTTTTTAAAAGAACAAACTCATAGAAAAACTATGGCTACCAGAGGCAGAGGCTAGGAGCCGGAGATGGGAGGAATTGAAAGAAGGTGGCCAAAAGGTACAAACTTCTAGTTACAAATAAGTACTGGAGATGTAGTGTACAACATCATGACTATAATTAACATTGTTATATGGTATATTTGAAAGTTTCAATGAGAATAAATCCTGAAAGTGCTTATCACAAGGAAAAAAAAAACCATTTTTTGGGTATCTATATGAAGGGATAGACACCAACTAAACTTGTATGGTAATTATTTTACGCTATGTATGTCATCGTTATGCCATACACCTGAAACTTATACAGTGCTACCTGTTAATTATATCCTAATAAAACCCCACAAAATGGGAAAAATTACAATCATTCAAAATAAACAAAATGAAATACGTAGGTGTAAATCCATCAAAATATTTATAGTGTTTTTATGCTGAAAACATAAAATGCTGCTGAAAGAATTTAAAGATCTACATAAGTAGACATACTTGATTCATGGATTGGAGGACCTAACATAGTAAAGATCCAAATTCTTCCACAGTTACTATCCATGTTCAATGCAGCCCATAATCTCATAACATGCCAAGCAAACATTTTATACAGATATAAACAAAATTATTTTAAAATTTATATGTAAGGGTAAATAAACTGCAACAGGAGGAAAAATAGAGTCGCCAATGGAATGGAATAGAGAACCTGTAAAAAAGACGACACGAATAAGCCCAAGTGCTTTTTTGACTAGGAATTCAATGGAAGAAAAATAGTTTTGTCAACAAGAATTGCTGCATGAATAATCGAATATTTATAGGCAAAAAAAAAAAAAAGAGAGAGAGGAAGAAAACAAAAGAAAAAAGAAAGAAAAAGAACCTCAACCTAAGTCTCACAACTTATATAAAAATTATTTCAAAAATGGATCATGCACTTAAATGTAAAAATGTTAAATTTTAAAATTTTTAGGAAAATAATAGAATTTCTAGGACTAGGAAAAAACTCCTTACAACTGACATTAAAGTGATACCCATAAAAGGAAAACTTATAATTTGGCCTTTATCAAAGTTAAAACATTTTGCACTGTGTATGACCCTATTAAAGCAATGAAAAGATACTGAATGGAAGAACTATCAAAATTCAGCAGTAAAAATATCAATTGAAACATGGATGAAAGAAATTAAGAGATACATTCACTGTCTAAATTTTTTTAAATTTAAAAAAATTTTTTTTTTTTTTAAGTTGTGGACTTCTTATTCAAGTTTTATAATTTTTTTCTTGTTTGGCCCTAGTATGTTTCATGAACAGAACACATTCCCAAAATAGTAATGATTACTCAGGGCTTTATTTTTTTTTGTTTTTCCAACTTTGGGGTGTGAGGCATCATCCTTTGTTAATGATTATAAAAATCTACTTGTGTTTGTGTTTGTGTGTGTGTGTGTTGGAAGTTGTGAAGCCTTCAGTGCATAGTATGCATGTGTCTGGATCATGTGGATTGATAACGCACTCCAAGATTCTAATTACCTTGGGAAATGTATCACCTTTTGAATGTGAGGGAAAGTAATCTGGAAGGAAATATTTATAGGGGAGCCTTTGGTACAGCAGTCAAGTAGCTAGCTCCCTCTGCCTGGTTTTATTCTAGGTCTTTAAGGTCTAGTCTAGATAATCAGAAAAGTATTTTGTGGCTATAACATACATTCTCAATGGGAGTGATATCACCTCCAAGGAAGCAAAATTCTGTTCTTTGGGGTAAAAGAAAAAATCATATTTCTTTTATGTATATAGTACAATTATATATTCAGTACAAAAGCAGATATTCAATATACATGTTGTAAAATATGCAATGAGGATGATTGGGGGGAAATATCCTCTTGAGGGGTATGAGAAAAAGTTTGAGAACATTGTTCTATAGTAATAAACAAAAGGAATTGATTCCTTTACGTATATTTGAATCTGTTTTGGCCATAGGTGGTTGCTTAAGGATTTGTGAATGAATATGTAAACCTAGTAAAGTTTTATGTAATCTTAGCCCACAACTGGCCTAATATTTGAAAATTACATGGTAAATGATGACCAACATAAGACCAAATAACTTTTACGAATCCATAATAATCGTGATTAACCTCATGATTAAAATGGAGGTCTTATGTTTTAAATGAGAAGTGGGAAGGGAAGGAGAGAGAAAGATAATGAGAGAAAGGGAGACATGCGGGGAAGAAATTGGGGGGGGTTGGGGAGGAAAGAAAGAGAGAAGAGAAGAAAATCTCTATTGTTTTTCCAGATTTAGAAATTTAGTATTTAGATAGAAAACAAAACTATAAAGGAAACCCTTAGTGTTTAACAACACTCAGTCAATCATCAAAAAGACTATCTTGCTACTCTTCTTAAAGCACATACGCAGAAACTAGAAGCCACTGATCTTTGTGACTGGAGTATAGAAAGGCAGACAACCAATGCAGTAAATCATTCGGGGGTAAGGTGAGGGAGGAAATGATATCATGTAACTTTCTTTAATGTTCTGTGTTTTCCTTCCACCACACATTTGATGATGGTCATTTCCGAGAAAGCACTACTGTTTTTGTTTGCTTTCCTTGTTCTTATTCTGTTATCACAATTCTCTCTTAATGGAGAATACTAGCAGATAAGAGGAGTATGAGATAATAATTCTGTGGCAAGCTCAGTAGAATAGCGCACTCTCTAACGACAGGAGCAAGGTAACAATATCAAGTAGATGTGAGCAATGTGGTTTCTACAGGTAAGGAATCCTGCTTACAGCAGGCCTCATTCCCTAATGACTGATGTTGTAGGATCCTGCTACCTTTTGCTTCTTGGCAAGCCTATAAGGAATACTGTATGTAACTCATTAACTTAGAATAATAACTTCACAGAATTTAATTACTTTAAATACTCATAAAAAAGAAGGTGAAAGAGGGCTAGTCTCAATACAAATGGGCATTAATGTTCTTGAATGCAAATGATTGCCTTCTCACGCAAGTAACACAAGGTGTGCTATCCAAGTGATCTGTAACTCACTGCAAATGGCAACATATTTCACACAGAAGGTATTTATACACCAGGCTAATAGGCAATCAAGGCTTTGAGAAAAATAGGTATCAATGTGTGGTGGGACAAATTCAAGGAACCCTAATTACATTTACATTAAACAATCAAGTAAAGCAAATCCCAGCAGAGATGCAAAAACACAGGGACAGCCTTACATGCAGACGAAATGAGCACTAAAATTATTTTGAAATGTAAGGAAGACTCTTCTCCTCCAAAACAATCTCTGGTAGTGTTTATGATATTGTAATTCATAATAAGAAGTGTATATTTGTCTTTGTCCCTTTCCTAGCACAAAACTCCTTAAACAGTTGGAATTTCCTAAATAATGAAACCAATAAAGCTGTCATTTGTAGTTCATTACAAGCCTTTTCAACCACACCTGAGTTTATGTTAATGGAGTGATTTTTAAAAAGCCCCTAATATACCAGCAGGATGGGGGCTAGTTGTAGGGACCAAAGATGTAATTAGAATGTTAGAACTTTCAGCTCCAACTTTCAGAGGCTAGAGGTTGACTTAATCACCAATAGCCATAATTTAGTCAATTATGCCTAGATAACGAAGCTCAATTAAAATCCCTAAAGCACAAGGTTTGAAGAGCTTCCTTGTTGGTTAGCATGTGGAGATACTGGCACAGTATGGGTGGCACAGCGGGAGGGGGCATAGGGCTCCACACCCCTTCCTCCAGACCTTGCGCTATGCAACTCTCCCTTCTGGCTGTGTCTGAGTAATAGCCTTTATAATAAATCAGTATTGTAGTAAGTAAACTTGGCCTGAGTTTTGTGAGCCATTCTAGCAAATGATGGAACCCAAAGAGGAGATCACAGGAACCTTGGATTTACAACCAATGGATCAGAAGTCAGGTGAGAATGTCAGAGAATTGCTTGATGTGGAAAATTCTTCGACAGGTCTGGTATCAAAAGTGAAGAATTGAGAGTAGAAGAGAATGGAGTTTTTCCTTTCCATGTTGAATTTTAAAACATTACAAATTGTGTAGGCTTTTCAGAAGGCAATATGCAGATATCAAAACATGGTATGCTGGTCATGGGGAATAATCATAATCTAGGTTTCAGAAGTGGAATGAAAGGTCACTAGATCAAGCAGGAAACACACTGTGATGCAAAAATCACTGAACATTCAACCGGAGTTTAGTTTAATAAACTTTTGTTGTTGCTGGACTCTAGGAACTGAGTCTATAGACAGTAAAAAAAAAAAAAAAAAAAAAAAAATTAAATATACACATAATGCCAATGCAATAAGAGAAGAGGTAAGAAACAAAGTTTGGGATAATGATCAAGGACTTGCACCTTGTAGTCAAAATGACCTGTGAAAGCCTAGGGCAATTTCTTATAAACTTTGTGGTCTAAGGTAGGGTGGGCAAACTTTTACTGTAATGGACCACAAAGTAAATATCTCAGGCTTTGTGGACCACATATGGTCTCATACAACCTATTTTTATGTAGTCAGTGAATTTGTATCAGAGACCATATGTGGTCTGTGGGTCAGTTTGCCAATCCCTGGTCAAGGACAAGTTACGTATCCTTAGTGTGCTTCTGTTTCCTTATCTTGTAATGGGTATAATAATTCTCTTGCATTAAATATTAAATAAGGTAATGCTTGCTTTACCTTAAAATATGGTATCGGTTTTATAAATGGTAGTAGCTGGAGACATTATGGTAGTTGTCACAGTTGAGTAGTTTACTATTTACCTAATTATTATTATAAAATCACTACTGCTTTTATTTTATTAAAACATTTGTTATAAAATTGCTGTCATTTTATTCCCCAGTGTTGTGGTTGTTCCACTGAAAAAAATTATGTCCATTTTGAGGGGGAAGAAAGCCTTTGAGAAGAAAATGGGTCAGCTATGTCTAGTAGGTGTAGTAAGTAGACACACAAACAGAAGTAGAAACTGGACTAGGATTAGAAAAAGTATCAGGTAATTTAACAGAAAGCTGAGGAAGAACCCATGCAGCATAGCATTTCTAGCATATTCATTCAGTGTGAGATTATATGTAATGTGGCATTTTAAGTACATACATGTAGTGTTTTTCTTGATCAACTTTCATTAGGTTCCTATCAATTCTCTTCCCAACTAGGCCTTGCTTTTTGTACTTCCATGTCCTACTTTACATTGCCTAATTTTAGCAAGAATCCTGCTAAATTGGTATAGGCCAAATTCCCCACCCTCCATTTCTGATCATCCTCAATGATATCTTATCAGGTTCCCTATCTTCCACCATCCCCCAGGTGATGTCTTATCACCTTAGTCTACCTCAGGAAGAATATTATTAGGTCAGTTTAGCCAGAATCCCTCCTAGCCCAAAGTTTCTTAGTAATTTTCCATCCACTGAGCCCCCAACTCCCCATCTCACAGGCTGCTCCATGGCTATAAATTCCCACTTTTCCTTGTCGTACAGAGTTGAGCTTAATCTCTGTCCCCTACTGTGAAACCCCATTCCAGTTATCCCCCTGAATAAAGTCTGCCTTCCTATGATATAATAAGTGTCATGAATATTTTTTTCATTAGCATCACATGTAGGGTTAGGTAGGGCTAGATCACAGATCATTTCTTCAACATAATACAGCAGTGGGTGTTATCCTCTAGGAAAGGATTAAATAACATTGGATAAAGGAGTTAAAATATGGACGTCAGATGGGCCTGACCCTTCTGATATTGGGCAAATAATGGACAGATCACTTGATCAAGAAAAAAAAAAAAAAAGGTCGGTCTGCCTGGAAAGCAGAGAATGTGTTAAACATGGAGGAGATAGCATTGTGGGCAGGATCTTAACATATTTCCAAGTAATAGTGCAGGATTTTATCTAGTGCATGCTAGAGAGATATGCAAGAATGGTCAACTCAGGGGGTACTCGGATACAAACACATTAATAGAATTATGAAGACAGGAGCAGTGACAGATTGGGCTGAGAAGATGCACTCAGTTTTGGACATACTGAGTTTGATGTCTACCATGGTCATTTAACTACACACATCTAGCTGGTGGTTGCATATTCAGTCCTGAATATTGCAACTGAATATGCTAATATATATATAGTCATTTTACCTAAGTGGAAGTGGGTGAATTTGACCAGGACAATAGGTAGAACAAAAAGAAATATGGATGAAAACAATATGCCCCACTCCTTGATAAAGTTTTCTGTTAAAACCTGAATGAAGGACTGGTTTTGCAGTTGTGGTTGACATAAATCATGCTAGGAGGAAAAGAATGATGCAGAGATAAGGAATCATGCAGAATTTTTATTTTAAGGGATCAACCTGTCCCTTAAAATACTGCAAATCTTAAGAATCACTGTATGTTGGCTAACTGAACATAATTAAAAAAAAAAAAAAAGAATCACTATATTGCAGAATTTCCCAAAATGGAATTTCAACATGCACTAAAGTTAATTGAGTACAAGCCTAGCAGTTATAACCCAAATCAAAACATGACCCACGAAGAAATTAGGCAGGTTGATAGAAAGGTGCAATTTCTATTCTGTGTTGAATTGAGTAAAGCTATCCTTTCTTTATCTACTTATTATCTCACATTGTTTAAAAACAATTAGGCAAATTAAATTCAGACCTTTCAAGCCAAAGCAAATGAGAAAAAAGAAAAAAAAAAGTACTGTCCTTTTTACTGATCACCTGATCTTACTGGTCTTTAAACTGGCAAGTTTAACAAAGAGGCAATTGGCTATGTTTGCCAACATCAACATCAATTACGTCAAAATCAGAAGGATTGTATTTGCCATCAGAAATTGCTCCTTCTTAAATGATTCTTCATAGCAGGACAATACACTCAGCAATGATGATGGCCTATAAAATAGAGGCAGATTTTCAATATATTCAGCAGACTGCTGGAATCTTTCCTAAATATTTTGCAGACCAAAAACAATCATATGGCACAAACACTTGGGGTCACATGTAATAAATATGGAGACCAAACTGGCAAAGATAATATGCCTCTTTTTTGTCTCAAATGTTCTAAATTACAGTAGTCAGACAATACTAGGTGGGATGCCAGCTACTTCAAAATAGTACCTGCATACCTACTCTGATGCACAGTGGCTTTCATTCCATTTGGTATCATTGATCCTTGCTAAGAAAAGCATCATCATCATTACCACAAGCACATATAGTGTTTAATTATGGCAAATAGTTTTCTCCAATCTTCACATGAATTAACTCATTTAATTCTCACAACAACCTTACAGTTTAGATGAGATTATTATCACCCTTTCTGAAGATGGAGCATATATAGACAGTATAAGTCATTTTCCCAAGTATTTGCCCAGTATTAAATAGCTAGTAAATAGCAAAGGTGAGCTTTATACATAAAGTGGCTTGTTTCCACAGTCTGTGCATTTAACCACTGGATCTCACCTCACTGTAAAGATTTCCTAAAGATATAAAATTGGGGACATGGTACACCAGAATTCAGATATACCAGAGGCAGAACTATTTGTTAGATTAGCGAGGATTTGTTTAGAACATTACAAGATTTTTATCTACTTGAGGAAAGGAATTAGCTTCTTCCTTTTTGGGGAGCATCCATTATCATAAAAATGAAGACAGTTCATTTAATGAAGAGAGTCTTTAATGAGTGACAAAATTCAATGGAAAAATGGCATTTCAGCCATTGGCCATTTCAAAAGTCTGTGAATAATGCCAACGGGCACTTTGGGGCAATGTGAGCTTAGCAATTAGATGTCTCAGAGCTGTAAGTAAGAACATGTAGCCTTCAGGTAATGATACTTCCGGTTTTCCATGACTTTTTCTAGGTTAGAAACAACTGTTATAACTCTCTAACTTATCTATAGACATTGAACATAGTGATTACTTATGCAGATGTGGAAATAAATGAATTCCACCTAAAAGAGTACAATCAGAGGCTATTCAGAGCTTTCTATAACAAGGGAGTTAGCCACCATCACTTGCATTTGGCAGAGACTCAAACGCAGACAGAGGAGTGGGAAAGCTTCAGAGTGAAAAGAGGGGAAGACATCATGGGTTATGCTTATGCTCTATTGGACGTGGTTGGTGTGGGGAAATTGGAGTCAGGCTAACTAGAAGTAGCATTTCATATTATTCATTTGGAGAATATATTTGTCTTTCTCTGATTGGTCCTCAGTTGGGAACAGTGGTGAAAAATGAGGAAGCTGTCAGTCTTAACTAAGTTCTGAATGTTCTGGGCTGTTTCAAAGGTTGTAGGTCAGAGTTCTACTGATATGTTTGGTCTGACCTTGGTTTCTTTATATATTCAGACTCAGATAAATTTTAAGTAGAGAGTAGGACAGTCTTTAGATCTGTGTAGAAAAATTCTTCAGTGGTAAGAATGGCTACAATGAAGGTATAACAGTGAAAACTTCAAAAGCTAATTATTTAGGAGCACAAAACTAGAAGTCACAAGGTCTGTTCTAACTCTTTGGGCATGTTCTTCT
Organism: Lontra canadensis; assembly: GCF_010015895.1. Classification (NCBI taxonomy): domain Eukaryota; kingdom Metazoa; phylum Chordata; class Mammalia; order Carnivora; family Mustelidae; genus Lontra; species Lontra canadensis. Next base: position 9,155,581 of record NW_022631065.1, on the reverse strand, counting down.
ATGTGGAGGTCAGGGCCTGCCTGGAGCTGCTATGTCAACAGCTGCCACCAAATCTCCCGTCATGGGACAGGGATAGTGTAGCCCCTGGTGCTGATTGTTCTCAGGGGTACAATTTTTTTTTTTTAAAGAATTTATTTATTTGACAGAGAGAGATCATAAGTAGACAGAGAGGCAGGCAGAGAGAGGGAAGCAGGCTCCCTGCTGAGCAGAGAGCCGGAAGCAGGGCTCGATCCCAGAACTCAGGGGTACTATTTTATCCCCTTTTCATGTGAGACAAGTCCTGGATATGAGGCTGTTCTGGGAAGGACATCAAGGATGATGAGAGATTACAGTGATGGGAGAGGTTCTTACAAGAATTTCCATGAAACCAGAGAGTAAATAGAGGCTGACAAAGTTGTGGGCACACTGATTAGTTTGAGAAAAGGATGTTAAGCAAACAAAAGTGGAGTTGTGTATGTTTGTGTGGGATGGTAATGTGCTCAAGAGTTAGGGTGTCAGAGAGCGAAGATGAGCCAAGTCGATAGATGGTGGATAGTAAAAAAAAATCTGAAGGAACTGGCTAGATTTTCCATCAGGTCTTTAAGAACCCACAGATTCCTCTAATATACAAATGAAGATGGCACTTAAATGTTGGAAAACAGCATAAACAGCCATATATGGCAGCATAGCACATGTTGAAAAATTCAAAGGTGTTGTTGCAATTGTTTTCCATAGACATTTATCAAATACCCAGGCAAAGAGAGCCATATGATACTATCTCACCCTTCTGAGAAACTGGGGAGCTGTACGCTAACACTTAAGGAAGTTATAATCAATAACAAGAACACTGATTATTCACTCAGTCATTTGCTATTCATCTGCAAAGTAGGATACTCATAACTACTACTTCATAGGGTTGTTGTTACCCTTCAATGAATTAATAATGCAAATTTCTGAGAGTAGTGCCTAAAACACAGAAAGTGTTATAAATGCACTAGCTATTATTATTATTGTTGTTGTTATTGCTATTATTACTGTTTAGTAAGTTTTGAGGTCTGTACAAAAGACCAAAGATACAAAGACAAATAAGACATAGGCCTAATCAAAGAAGTTCATGTTTGAGAAAGGAAATAGGGTGTAATCAAATAATTATAATACAATTTAAGTGCCATGATTATGGTTATACACATGTGCCATGGGAACACAGAGAAGAAAGTCGCAACTGGAATACTAACCCTGGACTAGGATACCCTACCGGTGCAATTCCATTATCATAAAAATCACAAGGTTGTTTTCTGTTAGAGACATCCCAGATGGCCACTGATTAAACTTGACCTGAGTGAACTTTCAAAAGGATTAATTCTGATTTAAGAGATGAGTGAAGAGTTTGCTTTTTAAATTTCTAATTTAGAAGCTCTTTAATTTCACACTAATTTAAGTCAAACTACTTTAAATTGAGACATGTCTCAGTAGGGCTGGTTTGTATTAATTGAGTATTTGCATATGCAATTCATATTTGCTGCCAAGATTTTAAAGTTATTTATCTCAGTTATTGCTCTTGGGGATGAAGTTAAGGAAAGACAAAAGGTTAATACTGTTTATTAAACACAAATATATCATTTTATCTTCAAAATGTTTTTATCATAAAGGTATTGCTAAATCCATTTAATAAAAGAAGAAATTTTATATAAAGAGGTTGAGTATCCCAAAAACATTTGTCAATAATTCATTTAAACCTGGGTACGTCTAACTCCAAAGACAAAACTCTAGCAATGTTTTTAAATCTACGTGACTTCTGATAACATAACCATCAATACTTATTGTCTAAATTAATACAACTATATAATGAAATAATAATAGAGCTCCTACTATAATCATAGTATCATGATACAGATATATATTAACCAAGCTAACAAAATAATTTTTTTGATTTTGTCAAAACCATTTTCAATAATATTAGATTATTGGTCTGGGAAAAAAAAAACACATTGTGTGGCCTTAAATAGATTAAAGTTACTTGTTTACAAACATCTCTAAATTTTTTTTTTTTAAATTTAAATGACTCAAATGTATTGACTCATAGCTCTGGAGGCTAAAAGTTTGAGGTCAAGATGTCAGGGCCTTCCATTTGAGGGCCATTAAGAAAGGATCTCTTTCAAGTCCTATTTCTTGGCTTATAAATGGCTTTCTTTTCCCTATGTCTTCACATTATCTTCCCTATGTACCTATTTGTGTCCAAATTTCCTGTCCTTGGGTAATTTTTTCTTTCATATTTAAAAACATTTTAAGGTTAAAGAGATGGGAAGTGGAACATTCATGAGATGCAAACTGGAAAAGGTTAAAGTATTTCCTATATGCTTACCAACATTGAGAATTGTTTTTCTTTTTCACCTTTAACATACTGATACATAAAAACTAGTCCTTTAGTATTGCTTTAATTTACATTTTCTTGGTTACTAATGAAATGAAACTTTTTTCTTTACTTTGCTTTTCTTTACTCTGCTATGAATTATTCATTCATGCCCCTTATCCATTTTTCTAATGATTTTTTTTCTCATTGATGACAAAAGATACATTCTCTTCTTTGACTTTTTTTTAACCAAAGTGTTGGCAAAACAAATATACTATTGGATTAAAAATACAATGTATCAAGACTCTATTAGTGAATGCCAAGGGAGGGGAGTAATATCAGAAATCCTCATATCAAAGAAGAAAAACAAAATCAATCATCTTAATGATGTAAAAAAATACTTTCTCATAAAACAAAATACCAAATCTTGATAAAAATATAAGTACCTAGGGATGGAACAGAACTTCCTTTGTCTGATAAAATATATTTATCAAAATCTATAGCAAAAGTATATTTAATAAAAATATTAGAAGCATTCTTTTTAAAATAAAAAAAAGATGAGAATACTAAGTACTATTATCATTGTGTTTAACAAACATTTAAGTGGAGATCTAGAAGTTATCCTATTAAACCATGGTAAGGAATAATATGTCATCTTATTATAATTATATTGGCTTTCCTCAAATTAAAATAATAAGTCAAGGCAATTCCTTCAAGATTCCAAAAAAATTTTCATGGAACTTGAGAAGCTACTTCTCAGTTAATATTTACGGATAAGGAGTGCCTGGGTGGCTCAGTTGGTTAAGTGTCTGCCTGGGCTCAGGTCATGATCCCAGGGTCCTGGGACGGAGCCCCATGTTAGGTTCTCTGCTCAGCTCGGAGTCTGCTTCTGCCTCTCCAACTGCCCCTCCCCTCCCCTTCTGTTTCTGTTCTCTCTCTCTCTCTCTCTCTCTCTCTCTGTCAAAATAAATAAATAAATAAAATCTTTATATGGACAAAACTTACATGAATTTTTATGGAGGAAATATAGACCTCTATAGACAAGGAGAACAGAATCAAAAGCCTAGAAACTTATCTATGCATGTTTGAAAGTATGATATGTAATAGAAGTAGTGATCTATAACACTGGCAAAAGATATTTAGAATGATCCCTTACATAAAATGTAATAATTCCAGGTAGAACCAACAAAATATTTTTAAAAAGGAAAATCTTACAAATTTTAAATGAGACATAAAAAGCAGAAATCTTAAAAGAAAATGAGCTAATTTCAAAACCAAAATTTTCTTAAATATCAAAAAATACCTTGAGAAATTGAAAATCTAAACCACAATCAGGGAAAAGAAAAATGAGACCTCTATAACTGAAGAATTAATATCCATAGTGTGCATAAATAAATATATATAATTTTAAATACTTTTTCTTTAAAAAAGAATATATATATACATATATGTATATGTACGATATGTATATGTATATATATACATATATGTATATGTACGATATGTATATGTATATATATACATATATGTATATGTACGATATGTATATGTACATATATATACACATATATGTATATATGTAATTTTAAAACATTATTCTTAAAAAAAGAAAAAAACAGTGAACAAAGGAAATGAAATGAAAAGGAGTAAAAGGCAGCAATAGACCTTTCACAGATGAAGACAGAGAGAGGCCAGTAACAATGAAATACAGGAAACATTAATGTTCAGGAAATCCATACTAAGCCACACTGAGATTCCATTTAATGAAAACCAGACTGGCAAAAATTAGGTCATCAGGTTGTATAGAGGACATAGACTAGGAATGAGAATTTCTGTCTACTGTCGAAGGATGTATAAGGTTTTATAACACTTTTGGAAAACAGGTATATTAGTTAGTAAAGTTGAAGTTGTGAATGTCCTAAACTCCCAGCACTTCCCTTCTAGGAATGTAGCCCAGAGAGTTTGTCATATAGATGCTAAGAATCATACATGTGAGTGAAAACCGAAACAATGTTCTAGTAGCAAAACACTGGAATCAAGAAAATGTATATCAACCAGGAGAATGGATAAACAACTATATTTTTCAATAGAATATGATGCAATGAAATAATACCACATTCATAAACTTTAATGAACCTCAGTAATATGATGGCATGTAGAAGAAGGGAGTCACTAAAGAATATTTATGTTGTAATTTCATTCATATAATGGGCAAAAAACATCAATGTAGTCTTAAGGATGATACATACATACCTTTGCAAAAAAAGCAAGGGAAAATATAAACATAAAATTCAGGAGACTCTGGTTCCCATTCTGGAGAAGAGAGGTATTGATCATGAAATATAGAATGAGAGAGGGAGACTCAGAGGATTTCAATTACTGACAGTATCCATTTTTTTTAATGCTGTGTGGTAGGTCTTGGTGGTTCATTTTATTAAGCTTCGTACTTTATATATTTCATAGTTTTTTCTCTTTTATGTATTAAATATTTTATAATAAATGAAGAAACCTCAAATATTTATAAGAAATGATCTCTGAGCTACATTGTTGAATGCAAAAATAAAAAGATTTTTAAAAAGACAAGTTCAGGGCTGGATATATAAACTGCTACCATTTTTATACGTGGAGAAAAATACTGTATAGCATATTTCCTCACATATTCAAATAAATTTCCTCTAGAAGTAATAGGCCAAAATGTATTCTTATGTCTCTTGAGATCAGTCAGCATTTCAGTGAGAGATTTAGAAACAGAAAGGTTAAAAAAAAAAAAAAGCTTTCTCAAAGTCACAAAATAGGGACACGTGGGTGGCCCAGTCAGTTAAATGTCTGACTCAGTTTCACCTTCGGTCATGACATCAGGGTCATGGGATTGAGCCCCGCATCAGGCTCCACACTCAGCACAGAGTGAACTTGAGATTCTCTCTCTCCCTATCCCTCTGCCTCCCACCCTACTCTCTCAAATAAATAAAGGAAGAAATAAAGAAATAAATCTCTTTTTAAAAAGTCACAAAATAGTGGCACAGCCAAACCCAAATTCAGTTTTTGTTTTCGCAAGTATTTGTTGAGCACCAGCCATGTGCTAGGTCAGGTGTTTTGGACGTGTCAGAGAACAAAATGAAGAACACTGATCTCATATAATTAAATTCTAGCTGGGGGAAATGGGAATAAAAAATAAACACAATAATACATCATGATAGAATGTGATAAATGCCCAGGATACAATGATGGATTAGAAGAAGGTTAGGGAGTAGTGAGACCTGAGATGGGGGGAGGGCTAGGGTACAGTTTTATTACATGGAGCAGTCAGCAGGCCTCATGAAGAAGGTGAGGACTGAGAAAAGGCTTGAAGAAGGGGAGTGTACCAAGTATGGTTCTAGAGAAAGAGCATTCTGGGCAACTATAGCAGGCCCTACGGAGCAGACACAGCACTCAGGCTGGCGAAGTGAAGCCTGCTGATTTGAAGTTTCATTACTGCCATCATTGTGCCCCATTGATTATCCTGGATTGTTAGACACAAACTGTGTGAATAAAAACAAATTTTTCCTTTGCAAAATATCAGCTAATTTGTAATTTTGTATTTTGTATCAGTTGTATAGGGTCCTAAAATGGGAATATAGTAGGAACCCCGGGAATATCATGCAAGACACGAGCAATTATGGTGTGCAGAGGCCAGAAGACTTTCTCCTCTTTCCTATCATCCACATCTTGAATGTGGCTGAAGTTCATGGGGCACATGGGAGACTCAGTTGTTTTCAAAGACTGAATGATTTGTTTCAGAATAAAGAAAAGAGAAAAAACATTAATCCCTAAGCCCAGCACACTTTTTTCCCCTAGCACATTTTGAAAACAATGGTGGGAGGCTTTCTCTAAAACCCTCTCTTTCAAAAAAAGTTGCTCAAAGAAAAGCATGTTTTCTTGTTTAAAAAAAAAAAAAAATGTATCATGGCGCCTGGCTGTAGACCATGTAGCAGACCGTGCAACTCTTGATCTTGGGATTGTAAGTTAGAGCCTCACATTGGGTGTAGAGATTACTTAAAAATAAAAATCTTTTTTATAAAAAGTATCAGCATATAAAGAAGAAATAAAACAGTTATATTAAAGATATAAGTTGGTGTTAAAGGAGAAGAAAAATCAGTCCACAGTCTACCTGGGAGATTTGCAGAGGAAAAAGGAAAGAGAACAAGGATTGCAACTTTTATCCTTGCAAAATATGCTGCTGTAATGACTTAAGTTGTTTTAATCTTCTCTCTACATACCACTGGTTTTCTTGACCTTGCAAAAGTCATTTCATATCTGTTCATATATCTGTGAAAACAAGGGCAATGATCTCTTCTCTCTGTGGATCCTTTGGGATAATTTAGTAACTTTAATATCTAATACCAACGACTATTCTGTCCATTGCCTTTGTTCTGAAAACTCACACCACTGACCTAATAATGGACAAAACTACAGCCTTGTCTATAGCCACTTGCAACAAAAGACTCTCCATAGTCTCATATTGCAGTATAATGAAGAGAAATTATAAGTGGGTAGAGAGCAGCTACCCAGAGAGAATCCGAGGATGGAATGAAAGGAACAGTCTCAATGATGTCCTTATAAATGTGCCACCAGCCTAACGGGAGAGAAAGCATGCTTCCTAGTTAATTTTCCATATTAGTGTAATGAGAAGAAATAGACAAACTGCCAGCAGGTTCATTTGGCTAATGTTTCAGCTAGCAGACACGGCACAGCTCCCACTAAAAGGGGTTAAAGGTGGACAAAAATATATATTATTCTAAGCTGCTTCTTTTGGCCTTACAAAATAACAGGGTAGAACCACTATGGAGAGTGGTTTGGGGATGCCACCAGTCATTTATAGTTCATTTCTCCTACCAGATTCTGACTTTTTGCAAAATATTTCATTTTAATAAACCTTGGCTGGCTGAATTATACCTAGAGTATCAAGACTACTTTGCACTTCCCATTGCTTTCAATAGCCTCCCCTCCCCAAGAAGTCAAATAAATATTATTTTTGTGGATGCTTATTCTGCCCATTTTCAAAATATAATAGTGCGTATTCATCATTCAAACTAAATAGCAGCTATTCAACCTAAAGCCCAGCTTCTCAGAACTTTGACAAGGAACAAATGAACATAATAAAAATATGTAGTAAATACTTGTCTTTGCATATAGACTGGAAAAACCACTGACTTCTAGCATAAATGCCCAATATCGTAGCCATAGAATGACTGGTTAAAGGATTGTACTTTTAGGTCTCCACACTACAGAGTCATTGGGAAAACAAGATGGGCTGTAAAGTATTTATATGGCATATTTTTCTAAAATGCTCTATAATCATTAATTATTTCTGATAACAGCTCTATGAGAATTGTGAGGTGGGTTACTCTCTGATCAGCGCTACTTTAAGGAGTCACCTATAGATAAACTCTGCCTGAAAATTATCCAGGGTGATCCTTCATGGCAAGAGTTGGGCTGAGATCAAGATACACTGTTACTAGGGCCACAGTTTATTGGCCAAGTTCCTCCTGTTCATTTATTGCTCCTTGCTCATTTTGTTTCTTTAAACCGCTGAAATCCCAGGACTGTTTCAGGCAACTCTCTTTCACAATAATTATAAGAATTTAAAGATATTGATTATCTATAAATGGATTACCTTTTACCGATTAGCCACCATGACCACGAACAATCAGCCTGGTATAAATGGAAAGAAGACATGATTTAGAATCAAGTCAGGTTCCGTGATTAATAAAGAGATTTGGGCAAGTAACTTCACTTTTCTTTGCTCATCTGAAAGAAAAGAGATTTTGAACAACTGATTTCTAAGGTTCATTCTGGCATTAAAAGCCAGTAATTTTATATCCTTCATTTTCATATAATGGCAAAGTCAATAATTACATCATTTTTCCCCTGATTATCTTCTGGAAAAAAATTCAAGACTACCTAATACTTAGACCTAACTAAGTATTAGCACTGACTGCTTTTTGGCAGATGATTGTGTGGGCTGACACAGTCATGGTGTTAACTGACACTCGGTTCATGTGACAAACTCCTATAAGCTGGAGAGGATGTTGTGGAAATGCAGGTAGCTATAAAGCAAGGAACTGGGTGTAAATACATGATCTATTGTGCATGTTAATGAAATCTATCAAATTTATCCTCAGTGGAAGATAACTGGACAAATACTTGTATGCTAATTATATTTCAAAACTATACATAAATAGTCCAAAATTGTTTGTAGCTCCCTTCATTTAGCTTAAACAATTGGAATGTGGTCATACTTAAACATCACATTTCCTTAAGTGTCCAACAACCTGAAGCCAGTCACCCTAATTTGATGCTGTGGGCTGTTGCTAAGATTTCAGATGTGTTGCGTAAAAAGCTGACATCTTTTGAGCAAAGTATCAGAAGTTTTAAATTGGTCATTAACCCTTGAGTGAGAGTTCATTTCTGTGATTTACTAATCTTAAAGCAAAGAAATGGGACGTAAACATGTGACAGTGTGGTGGACAATACAGTAAGAGGTTTACAATTTAGAGTTTCATTTAAGAAGAGCAGGTACGGTTAATAAGCGAGAGTGGGTGTTGCTGCTTGAGAAGCAATTCCAAAATCCTGGGATTGATGCCAACAGAATAAGGGAGCAGAGAACGATAGAAAAATTTTCAATACCCTTGTGTGTTTTTCCGTTTTGCTTCTAGTTGATCTTGGCTTCATCAAACCTTACGTGAGAAACTTAATGATCATACCAATTCGTTACCCTCCTGTTTGAAAATTTGGCATCCTCACCCTTGCCATGTCATCATGGTGAAATTCGCTTTTACTTTGGGCTTGGCTATGTGACTTGCTTTGGTCAAGGGGATCTTAGTGGGTGTAAGGCTAACAGAAGCTTCAATTACAGTTGCTCATTTTGACTTGCATGTAACACTTGATAATTTGTCATAAGAAAAATATACACCAGATAGCCATCGACCAAAGGAGAAGTAGAAGAGTGTCGACCCAGGCTGCAGCTTGCAGTCAAGGCCGGTTGACTTGGAGCCTGAAGCCGGGCCATAAAGTGGCACAACTCAACCCAGAGCTCTATCAGCAGAGCTGCGGTTGGCCTGCAAACCCACAGGAAGAAAATGCTAACTGTTACAAAACACTGAGTTTGGGAGTCTTTTGTTACATGGCATTATGATATTGAACAACAGGAGTTAGCCATATGGTGCCTTCTCACTTTTTCAGAGAAAATTTTTGGGTTTAATTTTTGAATAGCAAAATAATACATATTTATTGCAAAAAAATTAGGAAGTAATTTTGTATATTTTGTTTTACTGAGTCTATGTACATATTTAAGCTTATAGCTATTTTAGCTTGGATGTCTACAGAGAGCAAATGAAATAGACATCTAAGTCTGTAAAAGTAAGTCCATATTAAATAATTTTACTTTCAGGAATAATTCAATTTGAATTGTAGAGATCTGTAGAGAGATATCAAAGTGGAAGTCAGGCTTGAGCGTGAAGAAAAGTTCCTTGAATGTGGATTAACTTCAAACAAGTTATGTTCTGAACTTATTTGTTGTAGAGTTTTTAATTAAAGTAAATAATCAAGTTGCTTAAGGAAGGCTAAACTAAATATTGCATGAATCTATGTACATCTGGAGATATAAGTCTGTGGGAAGCTTCTGGTAGACAGATTTGTTAAACTCCCTCAAAAGTAGACCCAATAGTTATACACAATTTTCTTAGTAATTTTATTTAAATTCGTAATTCCAATTAATTCTTTACTCCATTTTAATTTTGCTTAGGTACAAGGAGAACTTATTTTAAATTTATAAATTTAATCTCAGCTATTATTTGTAGTATATTTGTATTGATTTTTTCCCACTCTTTGAATTTGCCAGATCATATAAAATCAAACAATCTCACATCAGGTGGTTAGTGAATGAAGTGTGAAGAATATACCGTAAAATATCTAGAAACAAAGTCACATGTTTCAAAACCTCTGAGTTATACACTCATGGAAATCACATTAATTGTAAAAAGCACCATTTGTTGAAGTGCTGTTTTTATGCCAAGCACTGTGATAAGCATTCTACATGGATTATTTTGTTTAATTATTATAGTAACACTTTGAGTAGGCCCTACTAATATTCTCACTTCATAGCTGAAGAAATTAAGAAAATTAATTCTCCTATTTTTCTTAAATTTATAAGTCTATATTGAAGCAAAGATGTTCTGGTATCTGCTATCAATATAAGGAAAATACGTCTATTGAAAACAACTGATTTACATAAATGACTGCTCCTTCATTTTAGAACAGCATGGAACAGGGTAGGGATTTGGTGTGACCCCATCTCCCACCCCTGCCACCATTGAGTTATGTCAAAGATTTTCCAAATATCTGACAACCCATCTAAGTGGAGACACTCAGCCACATTTTTCCTTGTTTGTTAATGATTGATGGTGTTAAATGGAACAGCATTGAAAATCTTGTTAACATCAAGATATATTCAATCTATTACTTCTTCTTGATCTCCTAAGTCACTCTGACATATAAGGAAATTAGATTAATCTGACATGATTCATTCTTTATACAGCCTTGTTTATTACTCTCCAGCACAAGGTAGCTGGTGTTCATCTGGCTGTTGCCAATTGATTTTTGATGATAAATTCTTTTTTTTTTTTTTTTGCACTGAAATTTAGCTAAAATGTATCATTACTTTGTGATCCTTATTGTGAGTTGGGAAAAGGATATAAATATATTTAATTGTGTTGGTCTGTTTTATTAATGATTCCTCAATTTTAATTTCTAGGTTCTAGCTTAGAAATTTCCTTAATTTAGAAGTGTAAGTTTAAAAATACATATCAGGACTCAGTTAATAGCTTCATTATCAGAGGTTGTTGGATACTAGGAACAAAAGATGGAACACATAAAATACAGCTGTAATTTTTATCACATTTAAATTTACTTCTTCCCACTCTGGCTCAAGTATAGCATTGCTTTTCTTTTTCCTTTCTTTTTTCTTTTTTTTACAGATTCCCATAACGGACTTTTAAAATAAAATTGAAGATAAAAATAATACTAAAATCTTTGCTGTTTGAATGTTCTGTGTATGGATCCTTCAATTATGATAATTGAGCCAAACCACTATTTAAGAACTATCTTTGAGAATCCACTGCACTGATATTTGCCCTGTAGGCACTGTGATAGAGGCAAAAAGACGTACACTGCATTTTCTCTGTCTGCAGAGAGCCAACAAAATTATTAGTCAAAACAAAACAAGTAATAAAGAATAGATTAATAGACAATGAAATAGTATTAGGTCACCTAAGGTGCATAGATCTGAAAATCTCAATAAAAGCTCAGTCTCCTTGATGCCCCACGCTCTTGTTTTCTTATCTGATGGACTGAGAAAGGACACACATTGTTCTAAGGAGAAGTGGAATAGCTGTTGCATTCTTGTCATCATTTTAAATCCAGCTTGTTCAAAAACCCAAATAAAACAAAGAATGTTGTTTTTTAGAGTAAGGCACCAGCATTCATTCTCTGTCTCTACAATCCATTAATGGACCAGATTTTTGGCCGCTTGGTCAACAATGTACACTACCCTTTCCCTGAAGCCATTCTCTGGATATCACTTATATGGAGAAAGTCTCCTAACCAACCCTTCGGGATGCGGAAAGGTCAAAGGTCAGCACAATTGGAAAGAAGAAAATTATCTAAGATGATAGTAAATAATGCTTAAATATTCAACACCAAGAAAACAGAAAGGAAGAGGGTGATTGTGTAGGGAGCACAGGTATAGAGACATGGTTAGGAGGATAAACAAAGAACTATGTAAAGTTTCTGTCGTCATTTTTGTTCTTTTCCGGAAACACGCACACGGGATCTTGTTTTAATTTGCTCTGGCAGCTTCGTCTTGTCCCTAGTGCTCTCTGCTAAACTTCTCCCAGTTTGGGAGCACATTAAAAAAATGCATTAAATCAAATTAAATGACATAAGCTGAAAGTGTTTGGCATAGTATTTGTAGAAGATAAATATACTATTCTTCACTATATTTCTAAAAATTCTCATTTATTCCATATTTATCATTTCTGATTGTATCCTATTGTGGGATTTTTTTTTTTCCTATTCTTTCATCTTCTTAGGAAAATTACCTTTTGTGTCTGTTTGGTTTTATACTTCCTACCTTTCTTTCTGAGCTTGGTATAAGGGCTGAAATGTTTTCTCAGCTATCAAGAGTTTTTAAATGCTTGTCCCAGAATCTTTTGATACTTCTACTACATTTGCATTGTGATGTTCATTGGGGCCTCTGAAATTCACTTTCTACCACAGCATACTGAACATTTCTAATAACCTGAAAAGTGCACAGAATGACATCAGCGTGAAGCAATGGAGAGAGGAGCGCAACAACAAAAAATCCAGCTCCGAGAGTTCAAAGCCCTTTTATGCATTCAGCTGACTATTCATAGAGATCCTTTCTTGTACTAGGGGTTGGAAGCAGCTTCTGAAGACTGTGCAGAGGCAGTCTCATTATATCTAGCAGACGGAGCTAAGCACATTGAAAACACACACACACACAAAAATGGTTTTGTTATTACATGTTACACTTTTGCCCAGTATTAACCGTGGAAGAAAACATATCATTTATCAAACTCTTTGAGGTCAGTGAAATCTTGGTGGTTAAAGATGTGAGATAAATAAAACTACACATGTTTCTTGAATATTATCTTTTCAAGTCACCATAAAAGTAGCTTAGAATTATTAGATATATTTTCTAACACTGAGAAAAAGGGGGCACTTCAAAAAATACCATTGATATGGATACTGTTTAAGAAAGAAGAGAGAAAATGGTCATTTTTATCCTGTTCATTTTTCTAGATCTTACAGCTATCATTATTTGCTATTTAAACTTGTTTCTGATACATTTTGCAGTGTTTCTCAGTTTATTATACATTCTTTATTGGAGTGATTACAGTTTTAATAAATTTTGTTTTATTTTCCTGGATTCCTTAGTGATAAGTGAGGAATTGAACTTGCTTGAAATTTCAAGCTGGAGCCCAGTAAGATCTAACAAACCTAGTACTAAACCTTATCACATCTTGTCCTAACCATTTAGTGTTTTTAAGCATGGTATTCAGTAAGATTTAAATGTAGCAAATAATAATAATAGAAATAAATAGTCCTATGGTTTCACAGTGGATAGATATAAGAATAATCAAGAATATGAAGGGTAACTATAAACCATAATCAGGAATTACTAACATTTGTTTAATAGCATTCCAGATATTTCTATCAATAGACAGTGAGACAGGGGCACCTGGGTGGCGCAGTTGGTTGAGCACCAGACTCTTGGTTTCTACTCAGGCCCTGATCTCAGGGTCATGAGATCAAGCCCCATGACAAGCTCCATGCTCAGCACAGAAACTGCTTGAGACTCTCTCTTCCTCTGTCCCTCCCCACCGTTCCCATACCCTCTCTCTTTCTGTAAAATAAATAAGTTAAAAAAAAAAAAAGACAATAAGACAGTAGACATATGGGTGGATAGATGAAAAATTTGCTGCCATTTTTGGTATTTTTAGTTAAATGCATTAACTTTTACAAGCTATGAGAGGAAATGACGGACATGAAATGAAAAGGGAAATATGGTAGAACTTAAGGCCACAAAGTTTTCCCCAGACACTAGTTGCTTAAAAATAATCCCTCTGAAGCAAGGCAAGGGGGCAAGGCAGTCCTGAAATACCTCAAAGATTGGAGTTTGCCTTTCAACCAAACATGTTCAATGTTTCTGACATTTCCAACATTTTTAATATTTTCAATATTAACTTCCTGCCCAGAAGAACTCAAAACCCGTGTATTGATACTTTGACTTCCCTTTCTTCAAAACTATAATTTTATCTGTGTATTATTTTTTACACGCTTAAAGTACTTGAGGCATAACTTCCACAGTTCTAAGGTTTTCCTTGGTCATTTAAGTGATTCATTTTCACGCCCTCTTTCTTCCATTGCAGCCTTCATAATTTTGATATTTGTGAATCTGTCAGACAAAAAATTGCTCCGGAAATACTTCTTTTCCTTTTTCCTTCCCACCAGCAATATAAAGTGATTTGCCCCATTATAGATCAGCTTTCTTTCCTTGTTTTTTGTTTTGTTTTGTTTGGGTTGGGTTTGGTTTGGATTTGGTTTTGGTGCTTTATTTTAAGCTAACCTTTATTTTTCCAGTGATTTCTCAGAGTCTATAGATTAGAAGGACTGTTGTAGGCAGTTGTATCTATCCGAATATATTGTGGGTAAATTGTTAGAACTCTTTCTTCTCTGTGTCACATATAAGATTTGCATGCACAACAAAAGCACAAATCATTACTATTTATTTGTTGCTCATATAAAATGCATTCCAAAGGGAGGGGGGAGAAATTCTAAATTGAGATGATTTAAAAGTGAGTTCACTTCCCAGGCAACATACCAAGAAGATTATTTCTCTGTAACATAAAAATGACTGATGGCCTTAGAGGAATATATGGGCTAAACTATTTTCATCTTTGCAAGGTCCATATTAATATGATTAGTAAACATTTGGAATTTATATTATGCTTGATAAACTAAAGCATCATAAAAATAAAACATATAGCTGATCTTCATTTTAGAAATGAATAAAAGTAATAAAATAATGAAATATAGAAGCATATAGATGACATATTTTTGCATAGTTTGGAATAATTTTATTTTAGAGCAATACTTTTGCGGGAGGAATTTCATCTTCCCTGAAGTGACACCTCTTTTGATAATTATTATGCCTCTCAGTTATAATTTTAGTAACATTGATAATAAGAAAGTCTAGCAACATATATTTCTATTGTTTCTATCTTCCAGAAGTACACAGACTTTTAATAATTAAGATTTTACCCAGTGTGATGTTTTTATCTTTGCAGTAACCATGCAAAGGAAATAAGTGGTAGGAATTAAAATCAAAATGAACACAGTTTAAAAGCTTTTAAAGGCCAAATAAGAATTTCGAGAGTCATTTGTGACATAACCTAAGATTTTTATTTCTAGTTGGACATGCAGAAGTCAAGGGAAGAGACAAGGTAGAAACAAAACCCCTAGAAAAAGGGAAGATAAACACACATATGCACATCCAAGGACATTTTTAGGTTTTCACCTAGAACTAAAAAGTGTCATTTATATATTTTTCTATCAATTATTATATTAAATATCTCCAATATGATAATGTTAATAACAAATCAAGTAAATCACTATGCATTTTACATGTTTAACTATCAAAGAGTCTTAGATTTATAGATACCATTATAATAGCATTACTCTTATAATATTTCTTAACTGTTCATTCTTGGAAAATTTTAATTACACTTGATGGTTTCAAAAATTTTTTTAAATTTAGGAAGTCTACATTTCTGCTATTATTCCTATGAATGTCTTTTTCTGAAACTTTCCTTTGTGAAAAATTACACTGTTTTACCTAGTCACACACTACCATTTATTTTATTAGATACTTAATATTTATTATACATTTATGAAATGAAAAAGTCATCATATACATTTCAGAAATAATTTATAACTAAAAATTAATCCATATCAGATAAGTCAATAAAATATATTTTTAAAGTTCTGATTGTGATAATCTTTCTTTGGTTTGAAAATCTGAAAGCCTTTATTCTATTTTTTTTCCCAGTGTTCATTGTTTTTATTTTTATTAATTATTTTTATTAGCATATAATGTATTATTTGCCCCAGGGGTACAGATCTGTGAATCATAAGGCTTACACATTCCCAGCACTCACCATAGCACATACCCTTCCCAATGTTCATAACCCAACCACCCTTTCCCTACCCCCCCTCCTCCCAGCAACCCTTAGTTTGTTTTGTGAGATTAAGAGTCTCCTATGGTTTGTCTCCCTCCCGATCCCATCTTATTTCATTTTTTTCCTTTCCTTCCCCCAAAACCCTTGCCCTGCCTCTCAAATTCCTCATATCACAGAGATCATATGATAATTGTCTTTCTCTGATTGACTTATTTCGCTCAGCCTAATACCCTTTAGTTCCATTTACGTCATTGCAAATGGCAAGATTTCATTTCTTTTGATGGCTGCATAGTATTCCATTTTGTGTGTGTGTGTGTGTGTGTGTGTGTGTGTGTGTGTGTGTGTGTATACATACTACTTCTTCTTTATCCATTCATCTGTTAATGGACATCTAGGTTCTTCCCATAGTTTGGCTATTGTGGATATTGCTGCTATAAACATTCGGGTGCATGTGCCCCTTTGGATCACTACATTTGTATCTTTAGGGTAAATACCAAATGGTGTGGTTTTTGGGTTGTAGGGTAGCTCTATTTTCAACTTTTTGAGGAACCTCCATGCTATTTTCCAGAGTGGCTTTACCAGCTTGCATACCCACCAACAGTGTAGAAGGGTTCCCCTTTCTCCACATCCTCGTCAACATCTTTCTTTCCCTGACTTGTTAATTTTAGCTATTCTGACTGGTGTGATGTGGCATCTCACTGTCGTTTTGATTTGTTTTTCCCTGATGGTGAGTGATGTGGAGTACTTTTTCATGTGTCTGTTGGTCATCTGGATGTCTTCTTTGCAGAAATGTCTGTTCATGTCCTCTGCCCATTTCTTGAGTGGATTATTTGTTATTTAGATGTTGAGTTTGATAAGTTCTTTCTAGATTTTGGATACTAGCCTATTATCTGATATGTCTGTCATTTGCGAATATCTTCTCCCATTCTGTCAGTTGTTTCTTGGTTTTATTGACTGTTTCCTTTGCTGTGCAAAAAATTTTGATCTTGATGATGTCCCAATAGTTCATTTTTCTCCTTGCTTCCCTTACCTTTGGCGATGTTTCTTGGAAGAAGTTTCTGTGGCTGAGGTCAGAGAGGTTGCTGCATGTGTTCTCCTTAAGGATTTTGACAGATTCCTGTCCCCTATTGAGGTCTTTCATCCATTTTGAGTCTATTTTTTGTGTGTGGTGTATGGAAATGGTCCAGTTTCATTCTTCTGCATGTGGCTGTTCAATTTTCCCAACACCATTTGTTGAAGACTATCTTTTTTCCATTGGACATTCTTTCCTGCTTTGTCGAAAATTAGTTGACCATAGAGTTGAGGGTCCATTTCTGGGGTCTCTATTCTGTTCCATTAATCTGTGTGTCTGTTTTTGTGCCAGTACCATGCTGTCTTGATGATGACAGCTTTGTAATGGAGCTAGAAGTCTGGAATTGTGATGCTACCAACTTTGGCTTTCTTTTTCAACATTCCTCTGGCTATTCAGGGTCTTTTGGGTCCATATAAATTTTAGGATTATTTGTTCCATTTCTTTGAAAAAATTGATGGTGTTTTGATAGAGATTGCATTAAATGTGTAAATTGCTTTAGGTAGCATACTTGTTCTTGGAAGAAGAACAATATTTGTTCTTCCAGTCCCTGACCATGGAATGTTTTTCCATTTATTTGTGTCTTCCTCAACTTCTTTCATGAGTGCTTTATAGTTTTCTGAGTACAGATTCTTTGCCTCTTTGGTTAGGTTTATTCTTAGGTATCTTATGATTTTTGGTGCAATTCTAAATGGGATCAACTCCCTAATTTCTCTTTCTTCTGTCTTATTGTTGGTGTAGAGAAATGCAACTGATTTCTGTGCATTGATTTTATATCCTGACACTTTACTGAATTCCTGTATGAGTTCTAGCATTTTTGGAGTGGAGTCTTTTGGGTTTTCCACATAGAGTATCCTATCATCTGCAAAGAGTGAAAGTTTGACTTCTTCTTTGCTGATTTGGATGCCTTTTATTTCTTTTTGTTGTCTGATTGCTGAGGCTAGGACTTCTAGTACTACGTTGAATATCAGTGGTGATAGTGGACATCCCTATTGTGTTCCTGACCTTAGGGGAAAAGCTCTTGGTTTTTCCCCATAGCAAATGATATTTGTGGTGGGTTTTTCATAGATGGCTTTGATGATATTGAGGTATGTGCCGTCTATCCCTACACTTTGAAGAGTTTTGATCAAGAAAGGATGCTGTACTTTGTCAAATGCTCTTTCAGCATTATTGAGAATATCAAATGGTTCTTGTTCTTTCTTTTATTAATGTATTGTAATACATTGATTGATTTGCAGGTATTGAACCAAACTTGCAGCCCAGGAATAAATCCCACTTGGTCGTGGTGAATAATTTTTTTAATATACTGTTGGATCCTATTGGCTACTATTTTGTGAGAATTTTTGCCTCTGTGTTCATCAAGGATATTGGTCTGTAATTCTCCTTTTTGGTGGAGTCTTTGTCTGGTTTGGGGATCAAGGTAATGCTGACCTCATAAAATGAGTTTGGAATTTTTCCTTCCATTTCTATTTTTTGGAAGAGTTTTAGGAGAATAAGTATTAATTCTTTTTTAAATGTTTGGTAGAATTCCCCCAGGGAAGCCATCTGGCCCTGGGCTCTTTTTTGGGGGAGATTTTTGATGACTGCTTCAATCTCCCTACTGGTTAAGGGGCTGTTCAGGTTTTCCATTTCATGCTGGTTTAGTTTTGGTAGTTTATACATCTCCAGGAATGCATCCATTTCTTCCAGATTGTCAAATTTGCTGGTGTATAGTTGCTCATAATATGTTCTTATAATTATTTTTATTTCTTTGGTGTTAGTTGTGATCTCTCCTCTATCATTCATGATTTTATTAACTTGGGTCCTTTCTCTTTTCTTTCTGATAAGTTTAGCCAGGGGTTTATCAATCCTATTAATTCTTTCAAAGAACCTGCTCCTAGTTTCGTTGATCTATTCTACTGTTCTTTTGTTTTCTATTTCATTGATTTCAGCTCTGATCTTTATTATTTCTCTTCTCCTGCTGGATTTAGGCTTTCTTTGCTGTTCTTTCTCAAGCTCTTTTAGTTGTCAGTTAGGTATTCTGGATATTTTTAAAACAAATATGACCTTCTGCCTCTTAAAATAAAATAATATAATGACATATTTGTGGTTCATATTTTAAACCAGTGTAAAATATAATCTTGCTGAAGAAAATTTTGCACTGGTTAGCTGAAACTAAAATTTTAAAATCTTTGAATTTCTCATATGACCAAAACTTGACTCCCTAAATTTAAGTAATTGAGCCAACCCCCACTCTGTTCTGGCTGAATATTAGGAGGAAATAAGTTATCAGAGAAAAGAACTCCACCTTTGATGTAATGGCTCTGAGTCAAAGCCAAATGGAGAGCCAGCTCCACTCTGAAGGAGAGCAGTGTTTAGACCCTGGTGAAGCTACCATCTGTCCAGGGCTAGTATTATTGCAAAGCATGCCATCCTCTGTCCAAGATAGTTTAAGAGCCGTCAAGGATCCTTGTCATTTTCCCCAGAATAATAAGCCAAGTAACAAACAATGGAAGCCCAGCATAGCCAAGGCCCATGGAGGTGTCACCAATATTTATGACTGAGAAAAAAACATCCAGTCTATGAGACTTTTCTACTGTGGGATTTTGTGTGAGGATTATAAGAAATAGTAATTAGTGCCATTTCTATTATTTCATTTTCCTCTTATTTCCTTTAAAATGCCTCGTATTTTAAAAATAAAGGTAACCAGATTAGCCTATGGGATGAATATTTATAAATTAAACTTCTCTAGAAACCATTCTGTAATGGAGATCATATATAGGATTCATCAATACAAATATTAACGTGTATCAATTTGATTGGGCAGCAGTCCTTCCTGGGAAACATAAAATGTGTGAAATGCAAATGCATCTGAAAAACTTCAAAGGCACCTTTATCAATCAAGGCATTTGTAAGTGCCAACAACAAAGTTAGTTTTGATATTACAATTATAAACAGTTCAATATTACTTGTTGCAAATATGGCTTATTTTTTATCTCTGGTCATCAAACATAGACTTAATAAAAGCTCTCAGAGTGTTTACCTGTGGAGGAAGATCTTGAGGGTGTTTTTTTTTTTTTTATTTCATACCATTTCACTTTTCTTATCCCAAAGCTCCTGATTTTGCTACATTTTAACTTACAGAAAGCTAATCTGACAGGTAGAAACACCTAGTGGTACTCATGGGGTTTCAGTCTCTATTCCCATGTTTCCACAGCACTTTATTAAACACTGTGGCTTTCATTTCTCAGAGTCTTTCCATTTGCTCTAATGCTCAATTTGACATCACTGTCCCAGTTCCTAGAGGTCTAGTTTTCTTTGTTTGTTTTTCCTTATTCGTTGTCAGATGACTCCTTGAAGCTGGCTGCATATAGAGCTAACCTGGCTCCCAAACATATCTGAAGAATAGATACATTAATTAGTCTAGCAAGATCCTGAGATATCTAACTCATACTCAAGGTGCATTCACAGCACCGCCGACAAGCAGAGTAACTTATTTAATTAATTAATGAAGCATGGGGCACAGGCCTAATTTATGTAGCTCCAGTGATTTTCTTGACCAATAGTTACAAAAATCATTTTCTATGTCATTTTTCTTAGATCCCATCAAATATAAATCTCCAAACTAGAAGAATTGGAGTAAATATGTGGCAGCCAGATGAACATTTGTTAGAGCCGCAGACTAGTAAACATGTTTGCTCATAATTAACGCATCCATTTTACATTTTCTCTCAGTGGCCTCTCCCAAAACCCACACCTCCCAATTTTTGTTCTGCCTCTTTATGAGGATATTTTAAAGGGAGAGGATACTATCTTATGTTTGCACTTTTTCTCTTAAGGTAATAAAGTTAAATCTTAGTATTGACAATTCATTTTCCCCAGGGTGAATGATTGAAAATGGTAAAAGCAAGTATGATCAGGAAGCAGGTACATTTCTTACAGTGTTCTGTACTCTTCTTTGCATCTGTCCGAGTTTTTGAGTTCAGACTGACAGGAGTTAAATATGCTTTATTTCCTTTGAGGAATAAATTTCTCCTGACAACCACTTTCGACCAGAGGAGGGAACACGCTATAAGAAAGTCAGGATTTTACTTTTGCTTCCCCCAGAAATCTTGTCTCCCCAAGGGCAAAAACCTATTTCTGAGGAAACATGAAGAAAAATGATGTTTTACACGGTGCCATGAATTCAAAGTAGATAACATGTTGATCTTCAGTATTTGTTTTCACATACTGTCTTTAAATATAATTAAAAAAAATATTAAAAAAATCACTGCATGCTGGGAAGAAATTTACTCAGATTTATTGGTACAAAAAGAAAGTTGAATATTTTCAAGAGTTTGCTAGTTTGATTTGCCATCTGACTTTTCCTATCTGTGAAATGGGTAAATAATACCTTCTTCATAAAATGTTTATAACAACTTCATAAGGAAATAAATACCAATTGAATGTGAAATATAGATTAAAAATGCCTAGAACAGCTCTTCAAAATGAGAAAAGCCCCACAAATATGAATCTCATTATTTTATCCTTTTTCATTTTTAATTTAATTAATTTTCATATTCATTTTTAGAAAGATTTTATATTTATTTATTTGACAGAGACAGAGGGCTAGAGCAAAGGCGGGGGTTGCGGTGGGAACAGCAGGCAGAAGAAGAAGCAGACTCCCTGCTGAGCAGAGAGCCTGATGTGGGGCTTGATCCCAAGACCCTGGGATCATGACCTGAGCCACAGGCAGACACTAAAGCTCTTACCCTCTGTGAGTCACCCAAGTGTCCCTCATTTTCATTTTTAATTTCTATTTCATTTTGAACTTTCTGTTTTTTCCTCTATTCCTGGGGAGACAAATTAAAGATGGTACTCAACTGTAAATCTGAAAGATGGAGAAAAGAACCCCTATCAATGTTGAGCAGCCAGGAGAGGAGGTGGTCAGTTAGGACAATAAGCCAAACAGACTTTAACAACCTAGCCTTTCTTCACTTCCTGGGCTAGTGTAATGGAGAAGCAAAAATAGGCAATAGCTCCCTTGTATTTCATTTTCCCAATGGAAACATACAGGTTGAGGGTCAGGTGACATGCAATGTAGGCACAAGAAATGATCCCATTGCCCAGAGGCACTAAACAAAAGCCTCTTTTTCTTTATTTTATTTTTTTTTTTTTTGTGGACCCAGGACAAGAGTTGGGGGAAGGAGAAGCAGGGGACTAGGATGGGAGTAGGGATGGAGTCAGAGTGGACTGCAGGGGTTGGGTCCTGAGTTCTTAACTGAGTCCAGAAGACCCTGATACCCTGGCTGTGCCCCAAGTTGGGTGTGGGGAGAGCAGCTTTCTGCCTTGAGATCTGCCAGGCAAAACCTTATCATTGCCTACCGTCAGTGTGCCTGAAAAATCACACAAGGGATTTTTGCCTGCTGTCAGACTCCTTAGTTACTTTTGTGAATGTAAAATTGGAAGACGACTCGCCCATATTAGAGAGAATATCATGTACTAGAGAAAAGGCCCTTGCAATCCTAAATCACAAAGTAGACATAAATGACCTCAGAGAAAAATGAATATCCAGTATTGGGGCAATCGCTAAGGAGATTGTGGTACATCTGCCTGAGGAAACAGTAAGTAGCAGCAATCAGTGGGGTTTTCAAGAACTATGTAGTGGTATGAGAAAATACTTGCAGTATGAAAAGAAGTAAAGAATGTTGAGTCCTGTATTTGATGTAGAGTGAGATACTCTGATTTGTCGATACATCTGTGTGAGTGTGTGAGAATGTGCATGTGTGTGTAAGCTTGAGAGAGCATATCTAACTTTAAGAATAGTATTTCTAGGCAACTTGATTATGAAAAGAGAAACCTCTGTAACTTTGTGGGATTGGATAAATTCTCAATAGTGAGCATGTATAACGCTTGTAATTCTTAAATATATAATTATGCAGATAAGAAAAAAATAATGATATGGTGTATGAGCAAAAGGAAATGTTGCTGTGTGGAGTCTGCCTTGGGCACATTGGTCACTACCCTCAGCCCAGGTGTTGGTGCAGATGAAAGGAAAAGATATCCACAGGTGGAAAGGAAAAGTCATTGGAACCTGCCTCCCTGAGAAATGTAAACTTACTTCTGTGTTAGGCTTTTAGCCTGCCTGTTTTTTTTCTGTGAAATATTATGCAAATAATACTTTATAGTAAGTCTAATGTTAATTAATGGATACTAAATGAGGAGTGATGTTTGTAAGGACCTGTGGGGATTGCGGGAGACACCTTTTAAACTAAGAAGTGGGATTATAGCCATTAGTGATGAACCAAGCACTTCTTTACTGCCTGCCCATTTTCTCCTGGACCTTTCCACCACCTTCATCCTTTGTCACGTGTGCCCAGTTGAGTACCCTCCTAAGAGACTTGTCCACACTGCTTCCAGCAAATGTCACCTCTGTCATTTCAGTTGTGATACATGTCATTGACAAGCAAGGGTATTAGAGAATATCACCACACTTTTTCTATTTTACATCATCTTGACAACTTAAAACCTCCCCAAACAGCACAACCCTTTCAGAATTCTACGTTACTTTTTGATTTTATAGGGATTTGTTTTAGAGGATTAAGGATGCCTCACCTTGGCCTCACCTCCTCCTAATCACAGGCCTTAATCCTGACATTCAAACTTTATGTTCCTCAAGAAATTCAAAAGCTGAATTACTGCCATTTAGCAAAGCAAGAGGAGTGGATCCTGAAAGAATGGAGGAGGATGAAGCAGATTTTTTTCTGAAATATTGATGTAGCACTGATGCCATCAATTCTTATGTTTCTTTCCAGAATGATTCTTTGTTTACAATGTCTCCTTCCTACTCAAAATAATCCAAAGCAGAAGCAAGTAAGTTTGAGATTTACTGGAAAGCTCAACCTATAATTACTGAGCAAGTTAATCAAGAGAACACTTTTATAACAATATGAATATAAACTTTTAACCAATTATATGTGTAATGAATATAGACAACCCGGTATTCATTGGCAAAGGCCAGAAGGTTGGATAGTTTCTTCTTCTTCTTCTTCTTCTTTTTTTTAAAATTGGCTTTAACCTTACTAGTCACTGTTTTTTCATCCTGATCAATACACAATGATGGAACTTTTAATATTTTAATAGCTTTGATTACATATCACATTCCACTCAACCAGAGGGAAAACTGGTGCCCATCTCCAAGGTATTTTAAAGGAGGAGTCCATCTCATAGATCTAAAGATAAAATGGAGTCCCAGGCTATAACGATATGTGGGGCATCATATTTTCAGTAAAAGAGATAAAAGAACTGCTATACCTACATAAAGTAAGCAGCCTATGTTCTTTGGTTTCTCTCTTTGATTTATCTCAGATCCCATTACCTCCTGTGGACTCTGGTAGGTCATATTTGGAACAACTCTCTACTATGGTTGAGGCCTCCCTGCTTTTGGGAAGTCACACCAGACCAAGCAAGGATGGAGACTGACAGAGATAGGAATCTGCCTGCTGTAGGTCCTGACTCCACTCTACTCCAAGTGGGAAGACTATTTCTTAGACCTTTGGTGTGTGGCCAAGCCAGTTTTCTTAAAGAGAAGATGAGCTAGAATTTAGAAGGCAAAGCCTGCCTATCTAAAGATTTTATTTGTTTATCTCACAGACACAGATCACAAGTAGGCAGAGAGGCAGGCAGAGAGAGAGGAGGAAACAGGCTCCATGCTGAGCAGAGAGCCAGATGTGGGGCTCGATCCCAAGACCCTGGGATCATGACCTGAGCTGAAAGCAGAGGCTTCAACCCACTGAGCCACCCAGGAGCCCCAAAGGCTGCCTATCTAATGATCAATTTCTTACCTCTCTAATTTATTTTAGTTGGAAGATGAGTGAGTGAAAATCCTGTCTCTGCCACTTATTAGTAGTGTGATATGGGCAAGCTTTTAACAATTCTGCTCATCAAGCATTTCATCTATAAAATGAGACTACTCCTTAGTATTTCCCATGTGCTGTGGTTGAGATACTATATGGGTCCACCCACACAAAGCAGGCCCCCGACATACATGGAGCCCTGGATATGTGTTTCTCTTCTATCATTCCCTTTGTCTCTTTTGCTTGTTGCATAATCTGGGTCCTGACCATTTTTTGACTTGGAGAAACGATTAACAATTTTAAAATGTCAAGCAAATTGCCTCATCTAAGTTGCTGCTATTTTGCATTCAACTTGGATCTAGTCTTTAGCTAATAGAAATGACATGGTCCCTTGGACATACTGTGGATTTATCAAAATTCAGAGCAATTGGTTCTCTGAGCTCCCACAGACCAAATTTAAAACAATTAAGTGAGCATTACAGAGGAGTGGCTGGTTTGAAAAATTTTTATTATATGAGTTTTCATTCTGTTAGTGTTATTTTTATTATTTTTAATAAGGTTATTGTTTTGTCATCATTTATCTCAGACACAAACAGTTGCTTAGTTCATGGCACACTGGTAGCCTTGGTGTCCATAAGCCTTGTCCCTTATTTCATTATTATTTCAGCCTCCGTTTCCTATCTCCTTTATTTCCCTCTTCTGTGAAGGCTCTAGATGAGTCTCAGATACAGTGGGTCTGCTTTTTCCCCTGCCCTCCTTCCCCTGGTCTGCTTTAGACACAACAAAATCCTCCCCCCCCCCCCACCCCATGAAATACATGTCCAGGCTCTCTTATCAGCGCATATCCAGTGAGGCTGAGCCAATGAGAAGCACTGATGGAAGAACACAAAAAAGGAGGGAAGGGAAAAGCTGGGTGATCTTACTCCTGTCTCTCTGCTCTTGGCAGTGTTGGTTGTGTCCCCAGATTTTGCTGGGCAGCTGCCTTTACCTGATTTTAGTTCCCACCATGTTTCCTGTCTCCCCAGAGACCCAGGAGGTAGGGACAGTTTTATGGGCCTTGCACACAGAGGGATCCCACACTTGGTTTAATGCTCTGCTATCACCATCTTGGAATTCTTAAATTTTAAACAAGAGGTCTTGCATTTCCATTTTGTATTAAGCTCTGCAAATTACAGAGCTGGCCTGTTCCAGCACCACTGGGGGAAACCCCTTCACATTTCTAGCTGTCATCTCTACAGGTCTATGAGAATACCTCTGAGTGCCTTTACTTTTTAAGTTCCAGCTGCCCTATGTGTCCTGGCACCTTGGCTCTGCACCTTCATCCCAGGAGTAGGGGTAGTTTCTTCATAATTGCAGAAACAGAAAACTACATTTTCTCCAGTTTTCGGTCCTTTCCTCTGACAATTATGCTACCTCATCTCTGAGTTATATTTCCTATACTAAACTACCTGGCATGGATTCCATTTGCTCGACTGAATTCTGGTTTTATAGTCAACAAACCTACCATATTTAAAATATATTTAAAGTGATGCATGCATTTTTCAAAAGTATATTCTGATATTTGTGGGTTTTCCAAATTCATATCAATAGTGTTCTGCTCTAGGTCTTTGTCAGTTGCTGACTTTAAACTTAACTACTCTTCTTAAAACTTACTCAGGGTGCTGTATAAATTTACTTCTTTACTTTTGACTGCTTTCTAGTATTCCATCTTTTCCCAAGGCAAAATTTCTATTATCCTTTTCCCCCTAATAAGTGACATCTGAGTTTTCTTCAGCTCTCCACTACGCATCATGATTGTAGAAAGTTCACTATTTCTCCTCCTAAGGGAACGCATCAGAAGTTTTGCTACTGTCAGTCAGGGTTAGTCTTTTGCTTTTTCAAGAAAAGGATGCTCCCTTTTACTCCTTATTTTTTGGTGTTTTAAATCAGAGATTAGGATCGAAACTTATCAAGTACTTTTCTGTGTCAGTTAAAATGATTATGCCATTCTTCTCCTTTACTCCATTAATAGGATGATTTACATAGATCGATTTTCCGTTTCCATAGATAAGACCTCACAAGGACATAATATGTGCTTTGTGTCTTCTTAGATACTTTTAGAGCTGATTAATGAAAGTTCTCCTTACTTTCAGAACAGGCAAATCTTTCTGCTCGTGACTTTAGAGAGCAAAGATTCCAAGTAAATCTTGATTTTCTACTCTTACCCTTATCAGTCATTCCTTATTATTTCTATCCTTCTTGTTTCTTTGCATTTACTTTGTTGCTCTTCTCATGGCTTCTTAAATTGCACAAATATTTTCCTCAAAGCCTTAGCTGTATGCCACATTTGTTAATTAAAATTACTTTGTTTATTCATTATTTCACTAAATATTTCTTCTTCAGCTAAGAATTAAATAGAATTTTTCCAATGTGTGAAATTTTGTAGCTGTAATCATTTCCTTTACATTTGTTGATTTCTAATATTATTACATTAGTGTGTGTGTGTGTGTGTGTGTGTGTGTATGTAGACTGTTTGTTGTATATTTTGTGATCCTGAGCAGATTCAGTTCTTGAAAATGTTCCATCTTCTTTTTGTATCTTATACAGTTTGCTCAATTTTTATATTTTTGGTATATTAGCTTCTATGTACTGAGACATAATATTAAAATATCTTAATTCTAAGCAGTTGATTTATTTATGATTTTATTGCTTAGGTTTACATACATTCAGATTTTTTTGATAACCTCTTTCTTATTATTCCCTTATTATTCTTATTATTCCCTTAACTAGTATAGCACTCCCCTTATTTTCTCTTTTTATGTTTATTACTTAAAATTGTATTTTTCCTAACATTAAAATTGTTGTCTTGGCTGAACTGTGTACGGTTTATACCTTCAGAGAGGCTTTATCTTCTTTTTTTGTAGTCTAGCTCTTTCACACTTATTATAATTACTATTACATTAGGACTTGCTTCTGCTTTTCTCTCTCAGGTTTTCTCTATCACATATATATTTTGGACTCTAGTTACTGTGTGTTCATTCTTCTTTCCAAACTGCATTAAATAATTCAAATTTTCTTTCTCTGGTTTGAAAGTTTGTTCATTTGATTTTTCTCTTGGTGACTCACACACATGTAAAGTTCTATGCATACTTATGTGTATTTCTTCCGATCTTTTTCTTAAGGATGTCAATATCCATTTTCTTCTTCTCTCTGCTTTCTGTCTGCTAAACCCCCAATCTTACCAGCTCTCTCTTCTATTTTTTAATTTGAGGACGTTGTTTATTTAGATCACTATAAAACTTGTTGACCTACTAATTCAATGTTATCTCCTAAATCTTGTTTCTTCCTGAATCTATTTCTATTTCTGTTTGAATACTTCCTCCAAGAGTGTTTTCAAAGAAAATTTTGCATAGTAAATTTTATGAAGTCTCATATGCCTGAGAATAATATTTTGCCCTCACATTTAAATTACAGCTTTACTGGATAAAAATATGTGTTCAAATTTCTCTTCCATCAATACGTAAATATTATTCCATTACCGTCTGGCATGCAGTGTAGCCACTGAGAAATCTGATACTTTTACTTTTGTGGGCTATCTGCATTTTTCTCTCTAGAAACTTTAAAAATCTCCTCTGTACTAGATTATCTCAATTATTATGACAATAGATACAAGTGTTGGGCTTTCACTTTTCCATTTAAAACTATATGTGCATTTTTCATCTTTTCTACTGAAGACCTTTTAAATTATTCTTTCAACTATTTCTTCTCTCTTAATAATTTTTTTCTCTCCTTCTCGTATATGTATGCTATGGGTAATGACACTTCCCTTTTTATAAAACTTATCTCTAGACTTATCCCTTGCTTTGTCATTCTTTCTATTTTTACATGTGCCTTTTTTAAAGTATTACTTGAACTTATCCAAGTTAATAATTTTTTTTCCTTATTCTAATTTATTTTCTCTATGTCATATTTGATATTACTTATACCAGTATCTCCAAACAGTTCTTCTTATATAGCATATGTGTCTGCTACACAATTTTATGCCTTGTCTGTAAGAATATATATTCTGTGCTTAGCTTAAGTTCAAGATGTTCATGGTTCATTATTACTTACTTTCTCTTTTGATTCTTTTAAGGACTTATTTATTTATTGAGGGAGGGGAGTGGACAGAGGGACAGGGAGAGAGAAACTCAAGCAGACGCCATATTGAACAACAGAGCCAGATTTGGGACTCGATTTCATGCCCCAAGATCACGACCTGAGTAGAAACCAAGAGTCAATCACTTAACTAACTGGGACACTCAGGCACCCCCTCCCTTTTTTTATTTGATAAATTCTTTACTAGATCTTGAGCTCCCAAATGTCTTGTCATTTTCCCCTGTGATTTCTTATTCTCTTGGGGTGTCAGCCCTCTTGGCTTTATTATAAGCCTGGAGAAAGGGTGTCAGCTACAGTCCTATACCACACCTGTCCAAGTGAGTTTAAAAGCATCTTTGGGACAAGAATTAAGGTCCAAGAACAGGTATTGCCGTTGGGTCTCAGCTCCACTTCTGACAAGTAGCCTCGCTCATCAGAGAAAAGCAGTACCCACAGTCCTATTTTCCAAGGACTCCTTCCCAAGGTTGACATTATGTGCCTCCTGAGGTTGGGCTTGAGGGAGGCAGGATCAAGCTGGCCATCTGTTCTCTCTCCATAGCTGGACTGCATCCGTGGATGCTGCTATCTACCCTTTGTGTTCAGTTGCCCTCCATGCTTTCTAGAGAAGAAAAGATCCACCTAGTTCACATGTGAGAGAGACTCACACCAGAAAGCTCTTCCACAGTCTGTTCTTTCATTTGGTTCCTGACTCTCTTCCACTATGGGTCCCTATTTCTTTCCTTCACAATGACCCTACCAACTTCCAGTTCCCAAAGGTCTTTCACGGTTTTGTCTTCAGTTCTGGGTTCCCTCAACCACCTTCTAATTTTTGTCATATGTTTCAGGTTTCATTAGGTTTAAGTTTCATAAGGATTCATTAGCAGCTTAAACAAAGCCACAGTCTTGTTTCTTATTTTATTTAAAAGTCAAGAAATTGTGTTTCTCTGGTATAAATTGACAATATCTCATATTGTGCCATATTCATTCCCTAGCAAACTGGACGTACATTAATGCAGACCAGAGCCCTGAAATTGAGGTGATTCATTCTTGTATGAGGTACAGATTTATATCTCAAGTTGAATGATTCTGTGGTATCATTCAGTATTTTCATTTTCTCCCCTTTTTTACATTCTGAGTGTTTTATAATTTGGAAGTTATTCAGGTGAAACTTCAGTGCCTTGTTGAATTGTTATTGGTAATTTGTTGATAATAGCTCAGTGGTTGTGCCCAGTAGCAGAGGAGTGTATACTATATATGCTGACATTATAAAAATAACTAATATTTGTTTAGCATTTCTCAAAGCATTATCTTAGTGACTGATAAAACTGTAAAACAAGCTTTATTATAATTCACACTTTATGGAAAAGGAAAGCTGGCTCTTCGACTTTTTCAGTATCACTCAGCCAAAAATGAAAATCAGGTAACCAGCATAAAGAAAAATCACAGAACTTGGGATGCCCCAAATGCAAAAATAAGTAGGAACGAATACCAAGTATGCCAGCAATAAACCTAGCCACCAAAAGGGGACAAATGCAAAGAATAGAGATCTACTTATGGATGCAAAACTTAAAGTACTAGGGTGGTCTGGCTGCCAGATTAGTCCTCTCTGTACTTCTGTTGAATAAAAGAAAAAGAACTAGAAAATATAAGACAAAGAACATAGGTCTAGTTTAAAATTCTCTTAGCAGAGGAAAAACAGTGGGAGGGACGGTGGGGGCAGAGAGAGAGGGGAACAACTCAGGGACTTTCTTTACAACTCTCCAAGGAAGAAAATATTTTGGTTACTACACTTATTTAAAAATTATGTCAAACTAATGGCAGTTCCCTTCTCTCCATGCTACCCTGGAGCCTGTTTCTCTGTCTCTCTCCTTCCTTGACTGTTTCTTTCTCTGTAATTTCTTCCCTTCTACCTCCCCACTTCTCTAGCCCAGAAATTTCTATAGAGAGATGTCTCTCCTTTTGTCTCTACTTGTCTCTCATCATTTTCCTATTACCCCCCATTCTCCCTCTCTTTTTCTCCCTAATACTGTATCTCAATCATAATTATTATGCAATGATATATCAAGATCACCAACACCATGACATTTATTTCTAAAAAAAGGGAAACATCACAGTGTTTGGATATTTGAGTAAATTTGATATTTTTGTGTTTGTCTCTCCAGTCTTCAGATATTTTGTTACTTTCCAAACATGACTGCATTATCTGAGATATTCTGAACAAGTCATATAGGGAGACATCTTTACTTCCCCACTCAGTCATATATTGGTTGTTCTGGGTTTGTTAGAAATATCTAAAACTTAGAAATCCTTAGCTGAATAAGTCTTTTGAATTTTATTTAGCTTTTAAGTCAGAAACAGGTGTTTTTAAAATTCTTTATCATCTATTAAGATAATCATATTTTTAAAAGATTTAAACATAGTAACTCACGTAAATAATTGTTTCAGTCTTGAGAAGAAGCCTCCTGGTTAAAAGTTCAGCTTCAATTTAGATTGGTCTATGGATTTTTCTTTCTGTGCGCAATTAGTTTGGATTTGATTTTAGGTTTGCTTTAGCCTTATGGAATGAGTTGAGTAATTTTTTTTTTTAATTTCTGTTTTTTCCAACATTTCTAACATTGAGACTATCTGTTGACATTTTGGTAAAATTGATTTGCAAACTGTCTAAAACTGATATCCATGTTAGAGGTAAGTTGTTTTGTTGTATTTTTTTTTTCAAATTCTATGACGATTGGTCTATTTAAGTATATGAATTCTCATTGCATTTAATAAGTCCTTGTTGATGTATATGGTATCAAAAATATTAATTTAACTGAAATTTAGTGGCATAAATTTGTAGCATTCTCTCTTTTTTTAATTTAATTTTTTAAAAAGATTTTATTTATTTATTTGAGAGAGAGAGAGAGCACAAGCAGGCAGAGTGGCAGGCAAAGAGAGAGGGAAAAGTAGGCTTTCCACAGAGCAGGGAGCCCCATGCAGGCCTCGATCCTGGGACCCTGAGACCACGACCTGAGCCAAAGGCAGATGCCCAGTGACTGAGCCACCCATGCACCCCTCTTATTTTTTATAACTGTTCTGTATTTGTACTTTTCTTTTTCCTCATTTCCAGTTTGTTGCTGTTTGTTTGCTTGCTTGAGTCTTCTTCCATTTTTCATTTTTTTTTAAAGATTTTATTTATTTATTTGACAGAGAGAGATACAGTGAGAGAGGGAGCACAAGCAGGGGGAGTAGGAAAGAGGGAAGTGGGCTTCCCACTGAGCAAGGAGGCCAAGGCTGGGCTCGATCCCAGGACCCTGGGATCATGACCTGAGCTGAAGGCAGACAGCTAAGGACTGAGCCACCCAGGCGCCCCTTCTTCCATTTTTCTTTATCACGTTTCCTCATGGCTTGTCCATTTTATTAACCTTATAAAATATGCTTGTTTGTATTAACCAAGTCTACATTTTTTTCTATTATTTCATATATTTATAATTATTGTTATTTCTATTGTATTTTATTTTTTATTTTTTTAAAGATTTTATGTATGTGTCAGAGAGAGAGAGAGCACAAACAGGGGGAGTGGCCCACTGAGAAGGAAGAGGGAGAAGCAGACCTGCTAAGCAAGGAGCCTGATGTGGGTGGGACTTGATCCCAGGACCCCAGATTATGACCTGAGTCAAAGTCAGTCGCTTAACCAACTGAGAAACCCCGACGTCCCTTTATTTCCTTTTTAAAATTTATTTTCTTTCTAACTTCTTTTTTTAAATTTTTTTTAAAGATTTGATTTATTTATTTGACAGACAGAGATCACAAGTAGGCAGAGAGGCAGGCAGAGAGAGAGGAGGAAGCAGGCTCCATGCTGAGCAGAGAGCCCAATGCGGGCTCGATCCCAGGATCCTGGGATCATGACCTGAGCCGAAGGCAGAGGCTTTAACCCACTGAGCCCCTCTCTCTAACTTCTTAAATTGAAATCTTAGTTGTTATATTGTCAATCTTTCTTGTTTTCTATTACATACATTAAAGGCTGTACATTTCCTCTGAATGCCATACTGGATGCTGCCGGGTTTAAACATACAGTGATCTCATTGCCATTCGCTTTAAAATACTTTTTGATTTTCATTTCATTTCTTCTTTAGCCCAAGAAAAATTTGGTAGCAGGTTTCTTACTTTCCATATACATAAAACTGGGAGGAGGGACAGGGAAGAAATACTACTCTTTTGTTGCAAATTTCCAGTTTTTCTCATAATGTTCAGGAAAATGGCCTGTGTGTTTTCTGCTTTAGGAAAATTGTTGAGTTTCTTTAATGCCCAATATGTGATCCGCTTTATTGAATGGTCTAAATTTACTGGAATACAAATTTATTTCTAGTATTTCAGATACACAATTATACTTATCTGTCTATGACCATAAACTGGTTAATTGCTTTATTAAAATCCACTCTGTAATTTCTTTTTGTATTTTCTCTGTTTCAGAGGGAGATGAATTACAAGGATCTCATTATAATAATGGATTTGTCAATTAATTTGTATAACTATCAAAAAACTTTTAATGTATTGCAACAATATTTTTTTAGGCCCACGGAGAATTTATCATTACTATGTGTCTTGATAAATTAAACTTTTGATGCACACTGAATAATATCTAACATTTACTGAGCTCCCTAAATAGCAGACAGTGTTTAAGTACTTTATAATTCTAATAGGTCAACAGTATTACGTGTCATTATTATTCCAGTTTTATGGCAGAGATACATGATATAAAGAGTGAATACCCAGGGGCGCCTGGGTGGCTCAGTGGGTTAAGCATCTGCCTTTGGCTTAGGTCATGATCTCAGGGTCCTGGGATCCAGCCCCACATGGGCGGGGGGTAGTCCCTGCTCAGCAGGGAGTCTACTTCTTCCTCTGGCTCTGCAGATCCCCCTGTTTGTGTTCTCTTGCTCTCTCTCTCTCTCTCTGTCAAATAAATTAATAAAGGTTTTTTTTGTTTTTTTTTTAAAGGAGTGAATATCCAGTTATTCTCAGCTAGCAAGCAAAGGAGCCACCTTAGACACCCAAACCCACACAGGTTGGCTCCTGAGCCATGCTCGTTAACTCCCATACCATGGGGCTCATCCGCAACACCATGCACAATTTTGTTTTTTCCTTGATTTCCATTTTATTACTATTAGTATTCCCTGTCTTTTATATAGTGTTTTCTGGCCTATATTTTCACATTCTTTTGTTTTCACCAACACAGTGTCATGTGTTTTTAGGTCTAGCACTTGTTAACATCATATAGCTGAATCTGTAAAACCTTCCTTTAGCAAACAGCACAATTCCCCCTCCACACATAAATACACATTTTAATTATGGCTGTTTATATTTACATTTACATTATTTTCTTATTTATCATACTCTTACTAAATCTTAAATTTATCCCTCTTTTCTCCAAGTTTTCTTTATTAATTCTCTATTAGCTCTTCACTTATACTAGTATTCTTCATGGCTCTATTTTCTTGGGAGTGATGCCCTCTATCCCCAATTGTCAAATGGCTAGCTTTGACATTTTATCATGTGCTTCTCTAAAAAGCCAAAAAGAAAATGAGCTTTTGTTTTTTTTCTCTAGAATAAGACAAGAAATTTAAAATGTCTATCCCTACCACCAGACACTAGGGGAATTTGGTGCCAGAGTTATAACTGTTTTTTTTTTAAATTGAATACTGTCAATAATTTATACATCATTTAAAATATTACTTTCTTCTCACAAGATTTCTTGTATACCAATTTTATTTTTTTGGCTTTGTTTCTGTGGCGCTAATCTAAAAATGTGAACAATTTCTGTGCTGTAGAATTTCCCACCTTTGAACTATGAAGTTCACTTATTTTGCTGACTATATAATTGTTAGATAATATTTTCACATAAAGTTTTGAACTTTCACAAGCTTATGTTACTGTATCTCTCTGAAAATTCGATATAGAATAGAATATTCAAATATAATAAACAAAATAAAATTTTTTGTCATTTCTTGGGTTACTCCTACTCTTATGTCTGCCATGTTCTGTTCTGGGAATTCCATTATATAATATCAGATTTGTTTTATTCGTTCTTCAACTCTGTCATGTTAAGGGCAGCATTTTCTTATCTTTATTACATTCTTTTTAATTTCAGGGAAAGACTATTTGAGCAGATCATATAATAACTACATTTCCAAATTGTTGCTCAGTTTCTCCATGGAATTTTAGATTTTTGTCTTTAATCTCAAGGCAATTCTGTTGTTCGAAATTTCTTGACTTTGGCTTTAGATCACAAATAATTTTTTTTTAATGTTATAGAGACTTTCCAAATTTTTATTTGTTCCTTTTAGTAAGTCTTATTTGTAAGGGAATCATTCTTCCAATTGATAGCCGCTGACATAGCCTATCTTTTTATATGTTCAGAGGTTTTTTTTCTCATTTCTATTATTTTATATCTCATATATATGGATATATACAGTGTATATATGATTTACATATATGTATAATATGTATATATGATTTCTTGGTTATGAAGACTGAGGTCTTTGCTCAGATAATGTGAGTCTTTGGTTCTTTCATTTCCACATCACACATATGTTTTGAAAAAGTGAGATCCTTTGTTGATGACTCAGGTTGTGAATTAAAAAATATGCAATGGAGAAGAAGGGGGAAAGAGGTCTGAAGTTCTCCGCATGTAATGAGGAGGGGCTATTTTGCATCTCCCAGGAATTACGATAATGTTTACGGACATTTTGCTTGACACAACTGTTGGGAGCTACTAGTATCTAGTGGACAGAGGCCAAGAATGCCATTAAGCAACTTACAATCCACTCAACAGTTCTCCACAGCAAGGTTTAACCAGTCTAAGATGTCAATGGTGTTGAACATGGGAAATTCTGGTTCTAGAAATGCAAAGGAACTCATGGTTTAGGAAAATCAAGCAACAAAGTGGTCAAAGAAAGTTCAGTAAGAGAGAACAGAGATGAGACCATTATAGAGTAAATACTGGAACTGTTGTGTACAAGCAATTTTAAAGTTCTCCAATAGAGTGAAATATGGTCCTATTTTTAATTCCCCAAGAACAGTTAGCAAAAATCTATATTGCTCAACTTATTTTAAGTATTGCATTTCTGATAATTGTCTATTTGACTTTTCAGTAAGACGCTAAGAATGGCTCCTGAGCAGGTGACACAGAAACTCCCAAGGAGTCCCTGTAACATTGTTGTTACATCTTGAATTGTTGTCTTACTTAGTCATATCAGGAATTCACCTGCCTGGGTGAAATAGCTGGAGAGAAACACCTAGATGATATGGTGAATAAACTAAATTTCCATGTTTCAATATGAAAATAAATGAATTTCTATTTAGAACCAGTAGAGGTGTTATTGGTCAACAAGAGACTTTCCTTCCATGACTATTTTAAGACTCGGGTTTGATTTATTAATGGATGGACCATACCAGAGTCTTCTGCATTTAGCCAGTAGACAGAAGAGTAAAGAGTAAAGAAGGAACATATCCTTTTTAAATACCTAGACCCAATGTTGTGATACCTCACATTTTTCCACATATCACTGGAGAGTACCAGTCCCATGATCTAGGTACAGTGAAAAATGTGGGGAATATAATTCTTGGCTGGGCAGGTACTTACCAGCAATAACTCTATATTGTTATATATTAAACAAGGAGCATGCATTTTGTGTAACAGTTGGCTGTCTTTGATTCACATCACAAGATGATTTTTCATGTCTTTGAATTTATTTTTTTATAATAGCTGATAGATGGACATTTAAGTAGGAAAATTCAGTTATTCTTTTATAGACATATTTTGGCCTTGTTAAGAGCAAAACATGCCAATATTTTTTTCTTTACTTAACATGCTTTGTTCCTACCAATAACAGCATAGTCTAGATACTGAAAATGATTGTCACATTTATGAGGCCTTTGTTGCCAAATTCCTCTTCAAATGGAGGAAGTCTGAGAATTTCTACCTCTAGAGATATAGATTTTTTTTTTAGTTCACTGTGCAAGTATGTAACACATTTATATGAGTATGAGTTGTGAGATTTTTGATCCTAGCCTCAATCTTATCTTGCTTACATTATAATCTGCAGAAACTCAAACATATTTGGAATATATTGATTGTATCTTTCCTTAGTTTCTATGAAAGATAAACTTTTTAAAAAATTCTTATACTCGTTATTTCAATGGCATTTTGGAAGAAAATGGCATAAATGAATGTACTCAAAGTACGTACTGATCATTGAAAGCAGTCCTTCCTCCAACATCTTTCTTTTAGACCCAAATATGAAATCAAAGTGTCAGCCATTATTGTATGTGTAAATATAGGGATTCTGAAATAAAACCTGGAAAGATATTTGTTGATTTCCTCAGTTTCTGCTAGAAGTGAAGTGAATTTGGTTATAATATTTATGAAAGAACACATTCTAGTTGTGAGCATCATTTTTAAGTTGTGAGAAGACCAACAACAGTGGTTTGTGATGAGCAAGATATTTAATGTAGTCTGCTTTTTTTTTTTTTGTAATTTCTGTTGATGCATTCCAAAAGGGTTTTGAATAGAAAGTGTATAGGAAAAATAAGCAGATACTTGACACTCTCACAAAGAGGAAATAGCTGAAGCAAATAGCTATTGCCTACATTTTTAGACATGCAGAACATTCCTTTGAATTAAAAACACATTACTTAAAGATCATTAAATCATACAAAAAGAAGTATGAGAAAAGTACTTCAAATTTCCTCACTGAGGACATATAGAATATTTGCACATATACCAGACCATCACATCAAACTCATGAGGCACAAAGGACATGGGCTTCTAGGGCTGGCCATGCCTAGAAGTCCAGCTTAAGCACCATTCTGGGATTTTACTGGTCTTAACAGATATGATTTAGGTTGAAAGTAAGTAAGAGAAACTAAAGGAATAAGCAGAAGTATAATCTCAGAGAGAAGGTTAGAGGGCAGAGTCTTAGAGATCACAAAATTAAAAAACGGCTTTATCAAGCAGAGTTGATCCATTTTAATAGAGTGAAGTTTCCTGTGGGCTATATTCTTTGGCATTTGACTTCTTTGTCCTTGGAGTTAATAACTGTAACCAAACAGAATTTAGGGTAATCCTACTCATGATTGATTAGGGGAAAGAAATATATACCAATTTGATTTCACATGAATGAAACTTAATGAGGCCCTAAGATTTACTGACAAGCTTTGGATCTAAATTCTATGCATAGAAAATATGTTTATTTAGTACCTATTATGGTCAAGACTATGAAAAGGAAACAACAATCTTCAAGCATGTGTAAACTTTCAGAAACTTCCAGACTAGAGCAGAATAGATACAGCATCTATACCAATTACTACACTCTGAGGTAGAAATTAATAACTGCCCTAGGATACGTGAAGATGAAATGATTTCAGAAACTCACAAAACAGGGATGCTGCTTGCATATGATGGAAGCATCAAAAGCATCATGAAAAGGGGCATATTTGAAGAGAGTTTAAGACAACAGTAGGATTTGAACATACAGCGATTATATAAGAGAATTTTAGGTAGATTTTTTTTTGATAGGACAATTGGAAAGTATATGGATCTATTTGTATGTGGTGGAAATGAGGAAGAAACAAGTTTGGGAACTGTACTTGGTGTGTTAGCAGAGACCCTTGGATGTTGGGTTGAAGAGTTGAAGCTTTGTAGTGCCCAAATGACACCTGTTGCTGATCTGAGAAGAGGGAGAAGGATGGCCTGCTTTAGGGAGGTTCATTTAGCTATACCATACTTGTCTTTAAAGGAAGGGAGGAGATCAAGTTAAGAAGGGCTGTTAGTAAGTTATTGCAGAATGATGGTGTGAATGTCTGACTGTAGTGGCTTCAGTAGAATGGTAAGAAAAATGAGCAGCACAGATGTAATAGGACACTTGGCAGGAGGGGATCTTCACTGTGGGTGAACACCAGAGAATGGTCCCACAGATGATTCAAATCTGGATATCTAGGACAGGAATATTCCTAGTTTGTATAAGGAATATAAAAAGAAAATAGAGTTAGGAGTAAGTTTAAATACTAAATAAGCTCTGTGGATATTAAGCAGTTACTTTAACATTTTAATATATAAAAAAATAATTGTGTAACACCACTTTCTAAAGATTAAAATAATATAGCAATGACCAAAGACATATTTTAGAGGAAAGTGAAGACTGATTGATATAACTTCTAATTCCATCCATTATGTCTTTCAGCATCGGATACTGTTTGAATTAATCATTTCATTGCTATATTTTACCTTTTACTTGATTGAGAAGATTTATCCTCAAGAAGGCCAAAGGAATCTAGTTACGTGAATATTAATGACCAAGATGGCTTGTTAAGTTATTTTTGAGAAGTTACCTTTGGCTTTTAATAACCATTAACAATAAAAACAATGATCATGCACTTTGCAGATACGTAGAGTTTTCTGTACCTTCTTCTGGGGAACAAGAATAGAACAGACAGAGGGGAAAGGAGCATGCCTTATTAGAACTTCGGAGTGCAAAGGAAAACAATCACACTGTCTTCATCAGTTTGAGAACCCAAACTCTTCAGACAAAGAATCTTCCAGAGCAGAGAAGTGTTAAATAGACTGGAAGAACTAGAAAGTGGGAGCTTATAGGGAACTGTTCCAAGAAATTATATTTTCTTGTCGAAGTGTTACGGAGACCCTGAAGTGAATTTTCAAAATACAAAAAAAAAAAACAAAAAAACAAATAAAACCCCCACACATGCACAAATAATCTCTCCACAATTAACATTTCAGTGCACATCTTTCCAATCTTTTCTAAGCATGTACATGCCGATATTTAAGTCAGTCATGCATTATAAAGATCTAACTGTTCAATTTACTAATCAAGATCAGTGGCTGTCAAATGGAGACAATTTTGCCTCTCAGAGGATATTTGGCATCATCGGGAAATATTTCTGATTGTCATAGTTCAGGGTAGTTTTGTTATAGGCGTATAGTCAGTAGAGGCCAGAGATGCTGCTGAACATCCTGTAATACACAGAACAGCTTCCCACATCAAAGAAGTATTGAGCCCCCGATTTCAATGGTACTGAGATGAAAAACCCTAATCTTGATTCTAGGGATTTGATTGCTTATAAAACAAAACCCTCACATGGACATTTCCTCCATTTGTTGGACTGACAAACAAACAAAAACATAAGATGGAAACAAAATAACTCATGAGAGGTATTAGGGAGTGATGGTAAGGGGTATCATTTTTTTAGAGTGGTCATGGAAATTTCCCTAAAATAGGTAGTCATCTGAGACATATGTGATGTGAAGGAGCTGAGCATATGGATATCTTGGCAAAGAGTTCACTGGGTAGAGGGTCAGTAGGCCCAGTTATCTTGAGAAGGAAATGGGTCTAGTGTATTCAAAAGGAGAACAAGGAAGGCTGTGTGCCTGTAACACAATGAGAAGGTGATGGGTAGGAAATGAGGCCAGGAGGCAAATGGTTGCTGATTCTATAGTACCTTGTAAAACATGACAGAGATTTTGGCCTTTTACTCTGGTTACGTAAAAGTTACTGGAATATATTAAACATAAGAGACACATGATCTGATCTGCATTTTTAAAAGTTACTATCTGCCTCATGAATACAGTAGGAAGAAGATTGTGTAGGTTAGTGAGATTGTCCAGCCAAGAAGTTATTGTGGTT
Organism: Lontra canadensis; assembly: GCF_010015895.1. Taxonomy (NCBI): domain Eukaryota; kingdom Metazoa; phylum Chordata; class Mammalia; order Carnivora; family Mustelidae; genus Lontra; species Lontra canadensis. The sequence continues at coordinate 9,114,779 of NW_022631065.1, read as the reverse complement.
TGGGCCACAGTTGCAATAATGGAGAGAATAAGAGATTATTGGATTCTGGATTTATTTTCAAAAGTAGAGCCAAGGGGCGCCTGGGTGGCTCAGTGGGTTAAAGCCTCTGCCTTCAGCTCAGGTCATGATCCCAGAGTCCTGGGATTGAGCCCCGCATTGGGCTCTCTGCTCAGCGGGGAGCCTGATTCCTCCTCTCTCTCTGCCTGCCTCCCTGCCTGCTTGTGATCTCTGTGTGACAAATGAATACATAAAATCTTAAAAGAAAAATGTAGAGCTAAAGCTTTCTGTCCTTGGAGACTAAGAAGTCCAAATCAGCAGAGTTCAAGGTTGCCAGGATGGGAGCAAAAATTTTGCAAGTGGGTTTCTGAGTACCTTAGTAGAAGGAGCCATATCCACTTTATGACCCATTTATTCTTTAGTTCATGTATTCTGGTTCATGTAAAGGAAAATGCTATATAATAAATCTGACTCAAATCATATATATTCCATTACATAAGCCCATCTTTTCAGGGTGTCATCTCCTGTCTGGAACTGGAACTGAGTCATTGGTAAGCCATTCCACCTGTCAGTAGCCTAGCCGCTTCCTGGTGGTAGGGAAGGTGGCAGTCCAGTTAATTCTACGGCTATGAACCCAGTGTTGCACTTCCTTTGTCGTAAGATGAGTTCTTGTTAGAAGCGACGTGGTAAGGAAAGTTCTGGAGTCCATGGATGGTGGGGCTGGCAGGAGCATGGGGGCAGTGAGGGCAAATCTCTTTCCAGAATGTATGTCTATTCCAAGTGAGGTTTCATCTCTACTTCATCGTAATCAAACTGCTAGCAGACAGCTGGTTAGTATGCCCCAGGAAATGGTGCCATATCAGGGGCAGCTGATCTCTGCTGTTCACAGATGAGTCACTTAGAAGTAGTGACTGCCAGGTCATCCTTGGTGAGAAGACCATGTGGTTGAACCCAATGCATGGCTTGTAACCTTGTCACCGTGGCCACAAGGTAGATATATATATGTATTATGTCATTTTGTCCACCTGATTTGCAAGAGTCTCGCAGGTAGTGGATGCCCTTTGAGGACACAAATTATCTTCACAGTTGTGCCCATTCTGAGTGGCCTGCCCACATACTTCTTCAGCAGATTTCACTGGAAATACAGCGGCATTGGGGGCCCTTGGATGGGTATGAGCATCAAATCAAAATCAGTAATCTCTGAAAAGTCTGGGCATTTCTTTTTCTCCAGTGTATATTCATTCTAGCAAATGCACTTTTTGGAAAAAGGCTTGGAGGAAGATTTATTATGGTGGGTACTTTTGGCAATAGTGCAAGTACCTTCCTCACAGACTCAGCCTTCAATAAAGGGTCTGTGAACTGACGTAGGACAGGAAACTGGATGAGAGGCTGTGACTCTCCACAGTGATTATTTAAGTCAGATCTTTGGCTACCAGACTTAGGGTTTCCTGTTACATTGATCAAACAATACTCCAGTGGGGTGCCCAACTGTTATATTACTAGAGACTTCACGATCAAATATCCATTGCCAAATAACTCTGCGGGCCAAGGCTTTCTGATTATTGGTGTGCCCTGGATGCCTCTGTCAGTAGATGTGTTCTTCCTGTCTTTGGTTAATACCACAAGGTGGCTTCTGCTGCTCTCAGATTTCATCATCCTCTTTGAAACAAGGAAGCCCATCTCAATGGTGGGACCTATGATCATACCTGATCTGCTGGAAATCCACACTTTGAAGTGACTGTTGGCTACTAAGCACTGCTAGCTACAGTGCATTGCAAGAGCCTGGCCAGAGAAATGAAATGGAACCAGAAATCTCATCAATAGAGGCTAGGGGCCTCTATTGGCTAATTAACATTGTATTCTTGACTGACAAAGAAGAAATATTTACAAGGTCCAAATCCATTATCGTAGAAGGGTGATTTGAACCTGAGGGTTGGTCCATTGATAACCAGTACAATCTCTATTTTAAAATTCCATGCATACAAATCTGGGGGCTTATCTGGAAGCTCCACAGCAGCAGAATCCATCTACCTTTTTGCTCTCTCCTTTACTTGGTTTAAGATGTTTTAAGACCACATCCAAATGCTAAGCAAGGAGCAAAATGGAAGAAGGAAGAGAAGAATGCCCTCTTCCTTCAAAGCTGTGACTTGGAATTTACACATATCACATCCACATGCACACCAGATGACACAGGGATACACCTAATTACAAGGGAGGCTGGATTAGACCATCTTTATCTGGGCAGCCCATGGCTGGCTAAAACTTAGAAGTTCAGTCCCTGTTGGAAAAAGGAGAATGGATATTGGGCCTCAGTTCATTTACTGCCTTGGTTACATTACATTAAATTTGGAATGGTTATTATATATTCAAATACCTGTCTCATGTATCATTCTTGAACTGAAATGACACAATACCTGTTTCATAATCTAATTTTTCCACTTAAAATATATAATCCTATTTCCATAATAATAAGCACATCTTATTGCAATCTGAGATTTGCTGTTGCATCATGATTTGTGTTATTAAAAATCCCATAATGTATTTGATCCGTCCCTTATTCCCAGACATTTTTGCTGCTTCCAATTCTCAGTAGTAAAAATAAACTCTGTGTAGATATGACTCTGCGCACATGCTTGATTTTTTTAATTTAAAGTGCATTCTAAAAAACTGTATTATCCAGTCAGTAAGTACATGATTTTTTAAAAAAATTTTATGTGTTGACAAATTACGCTTCCGAATGATATAAACAAACTAAAACGGGGGGGGGGGGTGCCCATTTCCTCACACCCTCACTGCACAATCTTTACTTTGTGTTTATGCCTTGTCCATTTGTTTCAGTGATATGCATTTTTTCTTACCTGTGTCTTCTTAAAGTACTTAATAAAATATATTGTAATTATCTTGATCAGAGATTTAGACCTATAAGTATGGTATGTCTCCATTATATTTTTGAATGGAATATGTTTGTTATATAGGAAATAATGATTTTTATGTATTCACTTATTTTTTTCTGGGCAAATTACTCTCCCCTTTATGATTCTCCTTGGTTTTCCAGTTATAAACTCATATCATCCAAAAATAATAATCAGACTGCCATCACTGTAATACTTCAAATATCTTTTTCTGTTCTGTTTCCTCAGCTAAAACTTCTAAAACACTATTAAATAAAAGTTGTGGTTCCAGTTGTCCTTGTCTGGTTTTCCAATATAATTAGAATGTCCATACTACATCACGACTAAGCATGATAATGCTATCAGCTAAAACTATTATTGTTTCGTAGTCACTGAGAAGCATTTTTCTATTACCGGCTTGTCATGATTCTACTGGCCAAATTCTCATGCAGTTTCTCCTAATCAAAGCAGCATTCCGTCTAAGATCTGGCTGCATACAGAGTAAGGTCTTTATAAAGTTGTGGTGATGGTGCGTGGGTTAGCAAAGCTTGCTAGGGAGTAGAAGAATTATAGGTAACACATTCCTGGTTATTTGGGCTTTTAAATTTGGAAGCACTGACTTGACACAGGCATACCCAGACTGTTAGAGGCTTTGAGGAGTGGGAAGGTCAAGTCAAGTCAAAAGAAAGCCAATCTCAACCAATTGTTTCTTGAACAATTCAAGAAACTTTACTTTCCATTGTCCTTATATATGTCTTACACATCTTTTCTTGACTCCAATATCTAAGTAAGAGTTTACACATAATAGGCACGCAGTACACATAGCTGACTGAATGTGGAGATTCTATTTTTAAGAATGTCCTATAGTGTATAGCATAAAATTCATCTGTAACATTTATTAGAATTGAGGCAGAGAGTTGTTCTTAAATTAAGCATGGTCAGAAAAGAAGATTGGGCTTTACTGTCTTCAAAACTAACACAGAATAGAAGAAAACAGTGAAATACTCAAAGAAGACTCAAGGGAACTTTAGATCCTATACATTTCTTTTTCTGTACACAGAGCCAGGCCATGTTCCAAATATGACTTATGACATAGTTGTTTGACCCTTTAATTAATATTTGTGTAATAACTAAATCTTTTTTGAGTGCTCTTTTATGCCATTATTTCATGTTTTAATGTATTAGAATGTTTTCAGCAATTTTGGAAAAAGTAAAATTCATAACTATTTATAAATGTCTCAGAAACATGAGCGCTGTTTTGTATTTCAAAGCTGTAAGTGCTCACACATACAACTAAGTGACCTGTCCCACTTCAGGGCTGTAATTCAGATATAATGTCAAAGAAATATGTTGTCCACCTTGAAGCTTTCAGCCGTTACCCTGCCTGCCAAAGCAAGGCTCCTTTGAGAGAGAGCCTTTTTGAGTGTAGAATCGAAAAGTTTTACACATCACAAGCATTTTTGCTATCCCCACCATCTGTGACTAGAGATAAAGTCCATGCCCTTATCCCCTAATAATCTTCTGACATTGATAACTATAGCTAAAGAGAAATGACTTCACATGCAAGCCACATCTTAATAGAGCTTAAATTAGCTGAACTAAATTTAGACACTTTAACATATACCTGATGGTCAGAGTAAGAGATAATAAGTGGCTTCTGTGGTGCTAGTTGGGTAGATAATCCTTGATGTCTGAACTACACTTGTATAAGTTCCAGATACTATAAAAGTTTAAATGATTTCAACTGTGATCACGGTCCAGACCACAGCATGGGAGCAATCCAGAGGACATTAGCACTGATATAAATATAATATTCAGCAAGAGACTCATTTCTGGCGTACTTGTGAATTATTTCTTTCATAGAAATATGTATATAAAATGTAGTTGTTCTATTACTACTGGTCTCAGATTAAAATAATGTATAATTATATTTTACTTGAATAGGGAGTTTCAATGTGAATGTAAAAGAAAGAAATAATAAGCCAGGAAAAAATGATTAACAATATTTGTGGAAGATAGTAAATCACTATTCTTGCTATATAGTATAAACTTTCAAATCAAAAATTGAAAAATGAACTTCCCAATAGAAAAATAATATAAGGCCTTTTTAGACACACAAAAAAAGGAAATAGGAGAAATAGAAGACAAGCATTTTTTTTTTAAATACCATTTTTCTCAACTCATAATAATAGAGTTTTAATAAATAGCCATTTTCAATGAGCTGAGAACTCTCATACAATATAAATAACTGGAATAATATTATGGAAGGCAATTAAGATACATATTAATTGAGATATTTTGCCTGGTAATTTCATTTCTAAAATTAACAGTGATATTAGTATTGATTTATATAAAACTAGAGAGATGATAATAGAAGTTTTGAATCATCCTTAAACTGAAAATACTTTCAATGCACAATAATAGGGAGATAATTTATCCATTCACTTGCTAGACATTTGACAATATGTCCAGACATGTATTAAAGGTTCTAAGAAGGAATAATTTTTTTAAGTTATTACTTTAAATTGTATGTGCTACATGAGTCATATATGTGTTTATATTTTTCTTTTCACCTTTAATTTTCATGGATGATATGTATTAGGTACTACTGTTTCAATTTTACTTATGAGAAAACTGAGAGATAAGAATTTAAGTAACTTGACCAGAAGTTTATATCAAGTATATGAAGAATCTGAAATTGAGTCTAAAAGCTCAAGTCCATGTGTTTAAGCAACAAACTTTCATAATAATTAACAAAGTTACTACACACTTGCTATATGCCAACACTGTTCTGAGGTCTTCACATATATCATTTCATTTATGGCGATAGCTCCATAAGGTTGGTACTATTATGTGTTAGTTTCTCAAGTAGGGAAATCATGGTGTAGAATGATAAAATAATTCACCCAACTCCTTCATCTAGAAAGTGAAATCCAGGATTAAAAATAGGCAGTCTGATTCTGAAGAATAAACTCTTAACTTTTAAGTACAGGGGAAATGCTTAATTAAAATCCCTTTATTGATGTGCCAGGTGGATTCAATCAGTGGAGCATGCAACTCTTGATCTTGGGGTTGTGAGTTCGAGCCCCACAACTCACTGGGTGTAGAGATTACTTAAAAACAAAATCTTTAAAAAACATCTCATTATTGAAAATGATTTAAGACTTTTTTCAGTTATTTCTCATTGATGAATTCTATTAAGGTATGTAATTGATAATATAATATAGCTCTTTTATTACCAAAATACAGATGACCAAATCATTATACAAACTTATAAAGATACAGAAATTTAAAACTGAAATCTAGCAAATACAAAGAAGAAATAATAAAACAAATCTATTAGAAGAAAACTTTCTTGGAAAGACGAGTGTTTTCAACTTAAAATTGCTCTTTAAATACCCAGTGAAATGAATTAAAAGATACATTGATGTATATGAAATGTAATTATATTTCTAAATTTCAAAAATGAAGACAAAGATATTTTATTTTATTCAGATAGAAAAAATGCAGGTGAAATGCAAATGTAAAATGACATACAAATAGAAAATGTGCATTTAATTAAGCCTAACTTTCCCAAATATTAAATGCTGAAAGACAATGGAACAACATCTTAAAATTTAGTATAAATTTATACTCAGCCAAACTATAGTTCATATATGAACTTTATAGGAATGTAATAGGAGCTAATTGTTGATTCAAACAGTTGGCTGCAAAACATACTACCTTTCCTGGAAAGCAAATTTTTGACAAAGTACTGCACCCAATTAAGAAATTAAAGAACACACATGCACAGTAGAAAGTGAAAAAAACATTGTATAAAATTAAAAGCTGAGACTAGTGAAAATAATGAAATGAACATTTACATATAAAGAAGTACTGATAGTGTTTTACTAAACAATGAAATATACAGTGAAATTTTTTAAAGAAAATACAATCATGCTGTATAAAACAATAAGTTGGGTCTAAAATCATAGATTAAATAGGTTTGGAGCTCAGGGTTTTTGAGAAAAATTAAAGGTTTGCTTAATTTCTTAGTTGGAGAGATCTTTTAGAACTTTTATATATTTCATATTAATGGAGACTTGACTTACAATCAATAGAAAAAAGCAAAATAAATTCAAAAAGATAAAAAAGTAGAAATAATTTAAGAGAAAATAGCAAGAACTTATAACACATTAGTATGCATGGCACAGAGAAATTAAAAACAATTGAATAGGGAGACACATTATATACATAAACAATAGGAAATGAGGGAGTGAAGATAATATTAGACAAAATGTACTTAAAAAAAGAATACTTAATTAAGAATAAAAAAGTTTTTACATGTCACATATATGTTATATGAATTACATATGATATATAACATGTTTGTCTAATTATATTTATGGTCATATAGTAATTTATATTAAATACATAATGTTTATAGACAAGTATTTTTATAACACAAAATATAAAATTCACAAGTTATAAAACTTCTGGATATATATACATGCACACAGAAGAGCATTATATAAAACAAAACAGCTGCAACACAAAACATCATTTGATATACAGTAACATCAGTGGAGGACGTGAACATAAGGTGAAGACTTTGATCACCCATGCAAACACACACACACAGAGATTCTGATTAATTGGATAGATATATAATCGACTGATGGAAAGTTTGTTTCAGATAACCAAAAGATTTAATGACATTCACATATAATATATAATTATACTTACCTATATCACAAAAAGCCTACTTATAGCTAACTTGTCCCCTATAAATAATGAATATAATTTGCTTTACATATATCCTTAAAGAAGATAAACTTTGATAATGTACTAGACACTAAAAGAATTGCAGGATATTCTCAATTTAGAAATTCTATCAACCATATTCTTCAACTTCAATCGGTAGAAGTATAGCTTGACTGTGACAATTATTTATTGAGCATATATTATCTTCAAAGCAATGCAATTACTCAGAAACCAGTAAGCTTTTTGAATAAGCAGTAATGAAGAGAATCTAACCACTTTGAAGTTAATAAAAAGCCTCCTTGGATCAAAGAATTAATCAAAACTGCAAATTGCATTTCAAAGAAATTACAAGTTATTATCAATGAGGATAACATTTACAAAACTAACAAAATATTGGCAAAGCTGTACTGACAAGAATATCTAATAGGCTTTTAAAAAAATTGTTAAACAACAAAAAATAAGTAAAGATTAGTGGAATAAATGTAGTAGGAAAGAACTAATAATGATCATAAAGATAAAATCAGCATATACTTTATTCAATAAGCAAAAAAAAATGAATTGACAAAATGAAGACCTAATTTTGTTAAATAATATTAGTAAAATAGACAAACTTGGATAAAATCACCATGAAACAGAATGAAGGCAAAATTTTAATACAGTATGTGTGAGAAAAGGAATATATCAATATTCATATAACAGTGATTTTTAAAATATAATTCTAAAATGCTAATCTGAAAATTACAATGAAACAGAATTTTTTGAAGGAATTTATCATTTAAAAATATTGTTCAAGAACAGGTAGGATAATTTAATAACTAACAATAATAGCTGATAATAATATAAGAAACTGAAATAGTTGTCAAAGAACTAAAGAAAAGTGGTATCTCATGCAAATGTTTTTAAGGCTACGTTTCATGAAAATTCGTTTATATTCTAACTGCTCAGTGCATTTAAACAAGCATGAAAAAGAACAAACATTCACAAAAAAAAATCATGGACAATGTCAGTTATGCATATGGATTTCAAAATCTTAAATATATTAGTAAACAAAAAAAACTATATAATCGTGTGAGATGTAATCTGGGGATGGAAAGATGGTTGAACATTAAGAAATATGTTAATAGAGATTCTTCAATAAATTATATTGTATAGGAGAAGAGAGAACTCGTCTGTTTTTATAATCTATTTTATCCCCAATGACTGTAACAATGCCTGTTTTTTATCAATTACTCAATAAATATTATCTGAATGACTATCAACAATAAGCAAAGGAAAAAATAAATGTATGGTAACACTAGTCAGTATTTTATGGATTGTGTACTTTTTACCAGGTGCTGTTTTAAGTGTTTAGTCTACTTAACCTTGTTAATTTCCATACCTCCCTGTGAAGTGGGCGCAAAAAATACGTGAGCAGAAGGAGCTACAGAACAAGTAAAGTTACAAAGTCTCCTAGTGGAGCTGGGATTCAGTGAAGATAGTCTGGCTCTAGAGTCCTAGAAACTACACTGTATGGCTTATATGGTTAACATACCAGAAGGGTTTTTGATGGAATTCAATATTCATTACTGATTTTAAAAATCTTTAAAAACCTATTGGTTTGTATATACTATAAGAAGGATTTTTCTTAAGGAAAAAAAAATAAATAGACCAATATATTAAACTCTTATGCTGACTATAAAACATCAGAGGCATTCTTTTTAAAATTAGGAAATAGTACAAAATTAATTGCAACATTACTTAGAACTATATTGTAGTTTTCAATGTATCAATAATTAGGAAATCAAACATTGTAAAGCAGTCTGGATTGTTGCTGTTTGCAAATAATCTTATTTTGGTTTTTATTTTAAAATTTTATTTACAAAATATACAAAACATACAGATATGGTATCATCATATCCACTGCCAAAATAAAATAGATATGAAAATTTTGCCAGCTATTTCTTTGATCTCTTCTGTGTTAAAAAAAAAATTGAATGGAATATTACAAATAAAACTAAAGTTCTACTCCTGAAATACACTGGACACTGCCCCTGTCCCGTTTCCAAGTTTGTAGTACCATCTTGAAACTTCCATGAACATCTCCCACAGAGGCTTTTAGTATTTTCCTATACAAATTAGTATCTTATACTATCTTATACCTAATATAATTTACATGTGGTATAACTTACATAAGTGGATGTGTTGTTTTCTTAAATAAAGTTCCTTTCATAGAAATATATTTTTGAGAATTTAGGGGCCTAATTCATTTGTTTTAAATGTTTAAACTGTATTATCCTATGTGAATTCATCACAAATGATTTATGATTCTTTTACAAAGGGACATGGAAGTTGAACATTGTTGCATGGGTCTCCTTGTGCACATACTTGAGAATTTCTCCAGAGTTTCCACTTGAATGTATAACTAGAGCAGGTTTCATAGAATCTGAGACAAGGCAACGTGGATTGGCTATAAGGATGGAGGATTCCCTCCTAATGCTCGAGGGTCGTCTATTCTAAGGTAAGGTGAGCTAACTAAGCTGAATTTGCAGGATTCTGATTGGTGTATGCTGTTTCCTTCACGGTTGTTTGTCCTAAACATAGGCTGACTTGGGTTTGGATTTGTGATGTGGGCTGGGCCACTGGGGCAGTGTCCATTTAGGGTGCCCATAGATGAATTAACTTTATTACACATAAATTGTCTTCTTTAATCATTTTTAACAGCTGGTATAATTCACAGACAGCAAAATGTATTCATGTTGAACATAGCATTTAATGATTTTTGACAATCAAATCCATTATGCCATAAAATTTCCTGTTATTCCTTTCCACTGCATCTCTCCCTTTTCCTCAACTCCAGGCTTTCTGTCGCTATAGATTAGATTTATATCCAACAATTTTTTGGTCTTTGTAGGTAATTCCTTTTTTCTCTACTTGCTTTTACAATTGTGTTTGGTTCTGCAGGTTCACTGGTATGTATCTAAGTTTGGATATATTTTAAATTATTCTGTTTACGAATTATTCTTCTTAAAACTTTCACCATCTTGGAGAATTCTCAGCCATCATCAATTCTATTGTTTTCTTTTCCCCAATTTCTTTATTATCTCTTTCTCTAAATCCTAATACTCACATGTAGTATTTTCTCACTTTATCCTTAAATCTCATGTTTTATTGCATTTTTATTGCTTTATTCTTTATAATATCCTCAGCTCTAACTGGAAATTGGTGAGTTCTGTCCCTAGACTTATCCAACCTATCGTACAACCCATCCGCAGAGTTTTAAAATTCATTTATGTATTTAAACTTTTTAGACATTTTGTTTAGCTGTTTTTCAAATCCAACTATCTCTTTTTTAGCTGTGATTCAATAATTTGTGTCTTTAATCAATGTTTAAAAAAATCCATATTCTGCTTGTGATATTTTCCCCATTATCTGAAATTCAGGCTTTCCATTATTGCTATTATTTCTTATCACTATTAAAGTTTATTGTGTTCATCTGCCTTGTGTATTTTGTAATTTCAGATGGTTAGTTCATATTTGCCTTCTATTTCTTTCTTTCTGAATTCCTTTTGCCTTAGGTTGCTAAAGTATCTTTCCAGAGTGATTTTGATTGGCTTCTGCTAAGAACAAAATGCACAAAACACAGAAAATGTTCAACACCATTATCCATATTAATTTCTCAGGTTGAAAGTTCAGGATCAATCAATACCATATACTGAAAGACTGAACTTTGGTAAATTGTACACTACTGGTTTCATATCCCCAGGGCAGACTTTTCCATACTCAGTGTTAAGCAAAGAGACACATTTAAGTCATCTCTGATACTTAAAATATTTATTAATTTGTTTATAAAAGTGAATGATGGGGCACCTGGCTCAGTGGGTTAAGTGTCTACCTTTGACTTAGGTCATGATCTCAGGGTCTTGGGATCAAGCCCAGTTTTGGGCTCCTTGATCATGGGGGATCTACTTCTCCCTCCCCCTCTGCTCCTTCCTTCTGCTTGTACTCTCTCTCTCTCTCTCTCTCAAATACATAGATAAAATCTTTGAAAAAAAAAGTGAATGGAATTTCTGGATCTAAGCAGATGGATTCTCATTATTACACATGACAACATCAGCTCTCCTTTTCTCCAATTCTTCCTTCTTCTGAAGATATGCAGATAGAAGCAGGAACTTGAAGTAGGAATTTGGGAACTTTTATAAGACAGCCTGGTACAAGACCCTCCTCCCTTCCAGGAGAGGGAAAGAAAACTTTGTTTTTACTGTCAACAAATCCTTTGTAATGTTTATGATAGCTTCAGATATAATCTCCCTTTGAAATATAAACAAATACTTCTAGGGAGGTAAATCTCTGCTCCAGAGAGATCTAAATCGTCTTTTAATTTCCATGGCCTGTCTTTTAATCCAGATTTCAGGTTTCTTTGTTTAGAAATGCTTACCATGCAGAAACATCAAAATATTTTCTCAAGAGTCACACAGTCTCCCACTGTGGATAAGTGAAGTTTTTGAATATTTCCTTTTCTTGAAGGGTGTATGCAGGCTTTGGAATAGTCCCAACCAAGTACCAGGCCTTCTTTCCAAGCCTACAACTCACTCAGTATGAAGGCATCATTTATTTGACCTGCACTGGTATTAAAACTCGGGCCTTAAATTGCTGCAGTGAATACTTGGCTAATGTAATTCCACTTTAATGCAATTATAGTAATTCTCAGCTCTTTATTTCTGGCATCTGCAGATTTTCCTCTGTTTCTTTTCAATGTATGGTTCTTCAATGTATGGTTTATTTATTTATTTATTTTAAGAATCTCTTTCAGTATTTTTAAGTGTTTGTATCTGGAAGATATCCAACTTGTGTGTGTCGCATTGTCAGAAACAAGCAACTGACGGTAGGATTTTGCCATTGTTGTAACAGGTCACTCAGGTGCCTGGATAAAACATAAATTCAACAGAAGTTCTATATGCCAGGGATAATCAGAGAAACAAGAGCTATGAGATCTCATTCACAGTTGTAGCAAACATACACCCAAGGTTATTCAGTGTTTAAAGAAAAAAATAGGGAAATAGGCATTCCTGACTGGAGAACAAAATTGGCAGTACTATGTAGCAATTTGCTGATGCTCCTTAAATAGTCTGGCAATATTTATACTTTCTGCCTTACTAATTCATACTCTAGAAATGTATTAAAAGACAGTTACGAAGGATGTGTGCAATGGTGTTTCTAAAAGGATTTTCTTAAAAGTGTTTATTATAGAGATAAGTAGATATGATTAATAAAATAGGGGAAAAATTAAGAATGCTCAACAATAGAGTATCAAGTAAACTTTCTTTGGTATGCAGAATTAAACAGCATGCAAAATTTAAAATTACATTGCATAAGAATATTAACATGAGAAAAATTCATAATATAACAATTCATGAAAAAGCCAAGCACTGAAGTGTATATAGACTTCAGCATGATTTTTGACAAAATATATGAGAATGCTTAGAAAATTTACTGAAAAGATATACAAAAACTTAAAACAGTATTTCTCTTTGAGTGAAGGATTTTTACTAAACATTTTACATGCATAAATATTCTTGTTTCTTTTATTCACTATGAGAGATAGGTGATTCTTATTATTAAAATATTTATTTTACTAGAGTGCTGGGTGGTTCAGTCAGCTAAGCATCTGACTCTAGATTTCCACTCAGGTCTTGATCTCACATTCCTGAGATGAAGCCCTGGTTCTGTGCTCAGTCTGCTTCTCTTCCTCTCCCCTTGCCCCTCCCCTCCCCCACACCTGCATGTTGTCTCTCTCTCTCTCTCTCTCTCAAATAAATAAATAAATCTTTAAAAAATAATAAAATAAAATATGTATTTTACTGGTCTAATAATTCCACTTTAAAGAACACATCAAAACATATTTGTAATAGTCACCAGCAACTACCTAAATGTCTAGCTTTATCATATGATTGAATAAATTATCTCACCATGTAAAGAAATAATATGCAACCCTTAACAAAACCTTTTTAAAGAATATGTACAGGATTGAGAAAGGAAACAGTATAAGGTTATGTTAAAAAAATACATAGTTGAAGATCATAATATAATCTTAATTTGTGTCTATTTTCTTAGATTGAACTTCATGAGTGTTCTTCAAGATATTAAATAATAGCTTGGGTTATTATGAAATATGCTCTTTTTTGTATAACTTTTCTATGCTCTGTGAGATGTCATAGGACTCTAACATCTTAGAAGCAGTGTGCTTTTTTAGTTCTTTAGAAGATATTTTGTCTGCTTGATAGAACACACCCCTGTAAGTCTTTGATATGTAATCACTTAGCCAACTGCATAGCTAGTACTGTGCTATATTGTTGCCACTAGCCACATGTGGCTATTTAAGTTTAAATTAAATAAAATTAAAATTTATGTTCTTTAGTCTCACTAACCACATTTCACAGGGTCAACAGCCACATGTGACTCGTAGTTACCATAACAGCAGTTTGCATAATAGCATATGCGAAGTTTAGAATATTTCTATCATTACAGGAAATTTGACTGACGAGTACTACATAAACTTTTCAACATAATTCTTCAATTTCTAAGGAAATACAAAATTAAAGAAAAAACAGTGCATCACACTTCAGAGAACAAAATTGTTATTTTATTTTAAATAATACTGGTTATATGCTAAGTTAGAGGATAGTAAGGAAAACACAAACTAGCCTATACATTTTAACAAGAAGAGATTTTATACAGGAAATTAGCACATAGATTTTTTTTTTAAAGATTTTATTTATTTATTTGACAGATAGAGATCGCAAGTAGGCAGAGAAGCAGGCAGAGAGAGAGGAGGAAGCAGTCTCCCTGCTGAGCAGCGAGCCCGATGCAGGGCTCAATCCCAGGACCCTGAGATCATGACCTGAGCTGAAGCAGAGGCTTAACCCACTGAGCCACCCAGGCGCCCCTAGCACATAGATGTTAAAAGTTCAAATGAAGAGTACCCTATGAACCAACAATTGCAGTACTGGGCAGTTACCCAAAGAATACAAAACACTAATTTGAAGGGGTCTATGCACCTCTATGTTTACTGCAGCATTATTTATAATAGCCAAACTATGGAAGCAGCCCAAGTACCACCGATAGATGAATGGATAAGGATAAGAGATCATCTACATGCAATGGAATATTATTAAGCCATAAAAAATAATGAAATTTTGCCTTTTGCAACAACAAGGATAGATCTAGAGAGTATAACGTTAAGCAAAATCAGTCAGAGAAAGACTGGGGCCAGAAAATCTAAAAGAACATGGGGGATAACACTGTTATTGTTATCTAAAAGCCAAAGTGATACTAACATGAACTGTAAACTTAAGGGCCTGTCTGTTCCCTGCTCATCCTTAACTATCTTTGTGTAATAGAGCTAAAAAGGCATCAGTTGGCAAAAGGATTGGAAAATTATAATTTGCAGATCTCTGTGAGCATCCCAGAGCCAAGTATGAAAGAGAGGATTTGAAGCTAAGATGTAATAGGTGAATTGTCTATACATACTTACACACACAAAAAAAACCCTAAAATCATCTCGTTAGGTATGGTCCTCTGAAGGGAATAACCATGTTTAAATAAAACACAAGTATATGTAAATGTATTGATCTATAGAATATATGTAAATATATATGTACAGACATATATATACTATATAATTAAAGCATATTTCATATAGTAGCTTTTTTATCATTTCTATTGGTAGTGTTCATGATTTTGTATTTAATATTAATGTTAAAACATAAATTATTTATTAAAAAAAACATAAATTATTTATTAATTATTAATAGCATTACCTATGTGTCAGGTACTTTTCACATGTATTATCTTATTTACCTATAACAAAAATCCTGTAGAGTATTATTTTACCCATTTATTACATGTGAGAACTAAAGATTGGGAACATACCCAAGGATGTACACTCAGGAAGAAGAAGGTTGATAGAAGAATTGAGAAATTAACTTCCATGGCCACCTGGCCATAAGGGAATAACCTGTAGCTGTATGTTCCTGTCACTCTTTTAATATGTGATATTTTGTCTAATCATTGCTTAAGAAATGAGACAAACAGAAAAACGTAATGATGAAAGTAGTAACCCAGTAGTGGGCCTGTAACAAAGACTCATGTAACTGTATACTAACTTTGACTTTTCTGAAGGGCCTTGGAACATTATAGGGCACTCTGTCGTCAATCTATGAATATTGCATTTAAAGCAGTTTTCCCTATCAATTTTACTTCCTATAATGTATCCACTTACCTATAATATTAGAATCTTCCTCCCATAAACCATCCAGGTAGATCATCATTTTGGAAACCATTACAGCTGGTGTTTATTATTATTTTTATTCTGCCTAGATATTATGCATGTGTCAACAAGGACAAAGGCAAATCTACTGGAAGATAAAAACAAGTTGCCAAGTACCATACTATTGCACCCAAAACACACATATTTTTAGGACCATGAGTTTTTATATAGAACCGAAGTTGAGAATCTGGAAGAGAGAAGAATAGGAAAACAAAGGGGAATTACACAGTATTGCATTGCTATGTACCTGCAGCTGTTCTGAATATGTGCTTTCAATTAATCATCAAAGTAAGCCTTTGAGGAAGACATTATTTTGCCTTTGATGGGTAAGTAAACTAAGGGTCAGACTGTGGGCTGGGTCCTTCTGGCAAAGGCAGAACTGGGAATTCAAGCCACTTTGACCTCCTGAGCAGTATGCTCTCCTCAAAACTAGGTAGGATTCCGGCTCTTCATTTGGTTCAAGGTTCAGCCCCCGTTTACTGATGGAACACAATTTTAAGAAACTACTGTATTGCTAGGCACTCTCTAGAGTGCACTTCTAGCACTAGAAATGCTGAAGGCAATAAGACAGTGTGACCACCACCACCAAAAACAAAAAAGCTGTGAGCCAAAAGCCAGGACCAGTCGTGTAATCAGACAGCTGCATCCCCATGAGATCATTACTGCTGAGGATTTTCAAGCCCTGAAGAAGAGATAAAGGAAGCCCACCTTTGCTTTATATTTGTGAAAGCTTTCTTAAGGAGGAGGTAGAAATTTAAAGCATAGCCTAGAGTTGTCCGTGAATAAATATGGAAGGCTTCCTGCCTAGGAGGCTCCTAACGGTAGCCGTAGCGGCAAGTTCTGACCACACTCCTCTGCACCAGGCCCTTTTAAAGCATGCAGGAATTCCCACATGGGGATAATGCAAATTTACAGTAATGTATGTATTTGATTTTCAGAATATCATATCTCCCTTGGAGATTTCACAATTACCATTATCCCTGGCAATATCAAAGATTTAAAGAAATATAAAATACATCTTATGTTTCTTCTCTCAGTCGTGATCTGATACAAAACCCTATTAATAAAACTCTGTTTGCCCTGATTTTTTTTCAGCACTCAAAAAATTAAAACCTAGATAAGCCCTCATATAAAAATATATATAACACAGTTTCCAATTAGATGATGAAGAAGTAAATAGAAAATTTCACAAATGCCTTTTTTTTTTACATAATTATTCATTTATTTTTACAAATGTCTTTTTTGATGTTATTCCAGGATAAGCTAGTTATAGCATGGTCAACTATATGTTAGTTAACCTCAAATCTGTTTCCAAATAAGACCTATCTTTTTACAGCCAAATGCATGTGTGAACAAAATCAAATTCCACATCATTTTTCCTTGGTACTCCAGAACCTGACTTTATGCATCAGCAGTCACTGAAGACAAAAGAATGGAGGAATTCTAGACACCTTCTTTAGTTGCACCCAGTGGGTCACCTTGTCCAATCAATTGTATTCCTTCCTTTATGTTTCCATAATAATTACCATCCTGAGTCCTCATCATTTATTTCATATTTGTTCCCTAATGGGTCATTAAGATAGATTAATCCTATCAGTACCTTACCTCAAATCCTCATCATTTCCCATCTAAATTTTTATAGTCACTCCTTAGCCACCACATTTTTGTATTTTTTTTTTAAGATTTTGTTTATTCATTTGTCAGTCAGAGATCACAAGTAGGCAGAGAGGCAGGCAGAGAGAGAGGGGGGGAAGCAGACTCCCTGCAGACAGCCCGATGCGGTGGTGGGGGCGGGGGGGCGGCTTGATCCCAGGATCCTGGGGCCAAGACCTGAGCCAAAGGCAGAGGCTTAACCCACTGAGCCACCCAGGTGCCCCTAGCCACCATGTTTAAGACTCCAGCTTGTTACCAATGCAAATCTATTCTTGTGATTTATCTACTAAAACAGTCCTGTATATAGCTTTTATTTATGAAATTAGTTTTGTGTGACTTAGCACGACATGCGAAGTTCTCCATAATCTATCCTATTTGTAATTTTCTCATTACATTTGCAGTTTATGAACATCACCCTCCTGCTTCCAAACTCCAGCCCACATTGAAATTTCTGCATTTCTGAATGAGCCCTCCTCTCTTGGGTCTCCACTGCTTTTCCTTTGTATCTATTATCTCTCTGCTGCTTATTCTCTTCCTATTTCTCAGCTCTTTAGCACTTCAGTTGTTATTTTCAGTGATTTCTTCTCTGGTTAAGCTCTTCTACTTCCCCAGATAAAGTCAGGTATTTCTTGTACTTTGTGTGAGTTTCCTGGCTGCGTTTGTTTGGGTGAGTCCTGCTTAATTTTTTCCCCAACAGCTTAGCATTTTAAACAGGGCCATGTGAACAACAATGCCTCCTAATTCTCTTTCTTTTTTTAAAATTTCAACTTCTATTTTAGGAACTCTGTCCTATTGCTGACCTCTTATTACTCTGCTTGTCCTCACTTATATCACATCTGCCTTGACAAATAAAACTGTTCAGCTAAAATATAGTTAAAAATAACAAACTCCTATGACCTGTGTGATTTACTGAAGTTGATAGCACAGGGAAAATTATTGTCAGTCCTCCTTCTACCTTTACACAGCTGGTTCTGCTGTTTTTCATTCCAGCTTAGGACCCCCTCAGTTTCCAAGCAAATCTTTACTCAAGTGGCCGACATAAAACACATGCAAGAGAGCTTAAAAATAAGCTTTCCAACCAGATGGGGATTTAGGTTTCCTAGCATGAATGTCAAGCTAATGCATCATTGTTCCCAAGGGTTTCTTTGCTTTATAGTTAAACTTTGGATACTGTGTACCCAGGAAAATCTTTATGCCCATGCTTATTAAACAACATCCATGCATCCAACTGTGTGTCCACAAGTTGTGGGTCTCCTTTTCCTGATTTCAATTTTGATACACCAGGATAAGCCAGATCAGTTAAAAGACAAATTATTGGATATATCAATCTGGTTGGAGTGAGCAGTGCTATTTTACATAAGTAAGATTAGTGTCACTTTTCTGATGTCTCATCCATGGCCAACTTGGCTGATTCCCAGTTTTGATCTACCCCTGTCTCCTACTGACAGCTCTCTCTATACCCACATTTATGTCATCTCCCACTAACTTCGGGATAATCCAACAAAACTCTTCAACTCTCCAGTTTTGGAAACTGCTAGATGTCATTGAAGTCAATGGGGATAAAAACCCTAATGTATCATAAAAATTAACTTTTAGTTTGTTCTTATTAGTTTATTTAGTTTATATTACAAAACTAACTTTTACATATTCACTTCATTTAAAAAATCCTTTGGTGTGCCAGATAACTAAGAACTCTAAGTCTAAACACAATTTAGAAATTCTTCCTTGTAGAGTCTAGTAGAGTTTTGTTTGTAATGAGATAAAATTGGGACAGGTGATCTATAGGCTGTCTATTGTTTTATAATGTCAAACATGTCTGCTACTAATAATAGTCTACTTAGGATTTCCTTTGTAGTATTTTCCTGTCTCCAGGTTTCTTATAATTTGGAACATAGACAGAAGGCTGAGAATGAAAATTGAAGGAAGATCATTAATGGTCAGTATCAGCTAACAAGATGATGATGGGTTCAGTTTCTGATGCCAGAAATAGAGGTTGAATTGTCCCCAAAGTTGGATTATCCTGAAGTTAATGGGAGAGGCCATGAATTTAGGTATGGCATATGTATATATATGGCCATATATATTTTTCATGTTTGCAGTCATGATAATTAGCACTAGATCCAAAATATATATTGAGATTGAATTCTACATTCAGAGAGATCTCTTAAATTTGATCACCCATCATTACCCCTACACCATTTCCCTTCTAAGCCATCAAGTTGACCTTCAGATCTAGGGATATCTCCAGTGGCCCCAGGAGAGTTTGAAATACCACTGAACACACTAGCCTACCTTTTGGAACAGTATGGGTTGAGTTGTTTTCTTTCTTTTAGAAGACCTCTAGGTATAAACTACCAGCAAAATGCAAACCACTTGTCCTAATACTAAATACTCCCTTTACCGCAGGTTTCTTTCTTTCTTGAACTAGTCTCCAGAAAAAGATTTTTACTTTAACAGTGAACTACAGCATCTAAAGCAGAGCCAGAAAAAATATTTCACATAGTTATTGCTTTCGCTACTTGGCTCTCTTGTCAGCGACTCATTTTGAAGTATGGGGATTTTATTAGCCAACTTCCCAGTCTTTCTCTATTTATCAAGCTGTGCTTGGTAAGGTGTGGGAGAAGTTGCCAGTTTATAGGATTTCCACGATGCATTCCATGCCTAATAGTTACATTAAATTTATAAAAAATAACTATTGGATATCTTAGGAAACATCTGATAAAGTACAAATAGGTTACTTTGATTTTAGTGATATGTGATCTTTAATCTAGCTTCTGAGATTACTTATGTAATAACACATTTTAAATTTTCTAGAGATCTGAAAAATTCATGACAATTTTTGACTCTTGGGCATCAAACCAAGGCTATTTGGATTTTTACACTATGTTACATTTTATGGGACACAGAAACATGATCATATCAAAAGATCACAATTTAATTGTTTCTCAGACCCAATAAAGGCTCAAAGATTGCCTTTCAAGTGTTATTAGAGCGGAGAATGCAGGAAGCAGTATCTTCATTTGCTTATTTTTCCTTTTACTTCCTAGTGGAAACTTGTAACATGCAAGCACACTAATCAATCAACTACTTACTTATTTGGGGGTTATTTCAAAATTATTTCTCAAAATCGTTGATCAAGAGAAGGTGTAAGGCATGTTTTTAGTGAGTTCAAAATCTAAACAAAGACAAAAACCAGGTCTTGAAAACTTAATAAATATTAGAAACAAAGAACTAAATTAGGTGAAAGGATGTTGGTGAGCAAAAATGGGAGATCAGAGAAAGGTAATATATCAAGAAAGTATTCTTGAAAAAGAGATCTATGGAGCCCAGATGAAAAGAAGATCCCATTCAATGGCCGCATAGTAGGTCATTTCTATTCCCAAAGTCAAAGGCCCTTACAACTCCTCAGAACCTTGTGAAATTATTATGTCAGTCCAATGCACTCTGCTAGATATTCAGCCGGGAGAGAACTGAACTCTCATTAGTGCTTGAATGTACAACTTTAATAGTTTTAATAATGCAAATCAAACTATTTGTATTTGTTTTTATAGATTTCTTTCTATTACACACATACACATTCAGTTTTTAAAAATATATACACTTTTTTAAAATAAAATATTTAAAAATAAAATATTTTTAAAAAGTTGGAGGGGGGTTTCTAGCTAGCTGGATCAGTTGGTGGGTCGATAGAATACGCAACTCTTGATCTTGGGGTTGTGGGTTTAAGCCCCACATTGGGTATAGAGATTACTTAAAAATAAAGTCAGTCTCTCTCTCTCTCTCTCTCTCTCTCTCTCTCTATATATATATATATATACACACACACACACACACTTTCTTCCCCCTTTGTTTTCTGTCATTTGCTATTCAGATTTTATTTCTTTTGTTATTCTCTCAAGTTATTTGATTAGGGAGATCCCAGGAGTAATCTGGTTACAGAGGTGTTTTCTTGGTGCATTGATCTTTTTACATACTGGATTTAATCCCCTTATATAGAATATCCTCTCTCCAGCTATGGAAGTCCCCAGGAAATCCTATTGTTTCCCTGCAGCCACTCCATCTGCTGAAGGAGGCTTTCTCTATTCTCCTGCTATATGTGTCTTTGAATTCTAACAGAAACTAATTTTAAGAGTTTGAAAATATTATGGGTCTTATATTTTCATAATTTAAAAATTAAAGATGAAATATCATTTAGCAAGTAACTCCTGGGAGAAGTGACTAAACAAAATTTCTTCATTTCATTACCCCAATCTACCTGTAACCTGTTTTATTTTTAAATAGCCGGGGATCTTTGGCTTAATTTGTTGTTTTTTGACATAAACACAGTGTCATGTAAGAATTACTTATGTATTCTTTAATAGCCATGTTTGGAAATGGTTTCGTGTATACTATGTACTATGTGATTTAGTGCCTGATGTTTCCATTACCCTGTCATTTAGTTTTATTTATCCATCAGTCCATGGATAGTACTTACTTAAGCATGTGTACAGTAGTCTGTTTCTGTTCCTGTTGCCCTTGTCTCCTAAGAATCGCCATCATCAATCCATTTGATGCCCATTATCTGCCCTCCTTGCCTCTTGTATTTTGATGATTTTTTCCCTTTTTCTCCTTTCCTCTATCCTCTCCTAGAATGTCCATAATTTGTTCACCCTGTCTTTGTTTCCATTCTTTTCTTTGCTTATTGCCATTTGCTGCTTCAAATAAAATGTTTGCTTTTGTTAGTTTCATTTCACTTGAAATCTTTCTTCACTCCACACGGTTCTTTTCTATCTCTCTTCTCTTTCTGCTTTCTTCTCATTATGTTCTTTTGGTGTTTTATTCCGCCTTTTACCTTTCATTTCATAAACTACATATTTCATTGAATTTTATTTTAAGTAGAAACTATGCTATTTTTTTTTTCCTTCACAGATGTTGTAGTAACTGTTTCTTTCAACAAGATATTTCCTAGGCACGGGTCTTGGATTTGCTTTTAGGTTCCAAAGACTTTATTCTTCATTTGAGAGAGATCTCCTATGGCTTGTTTTGTGCTACAAAAGAGTACCCTACATTCTCCTTGATTTCTCCAGATGATAGTTGACCCCTCCTTATATATACCAAACCAAAGAGGTAGTTGATAGATCAGTTAAGGATAAGAAAAATAAAATATCTGACCTTCACTTATTCCTTTTCTAATGCTCTCCTCTTCTTTATGCAGATCCAAGTTTCTGACCTATGACATTTCCTTCTTTTTGGAATAGTTTGTTTTAACATTTCTTACAATGTAGGTCCACTAGTGACAAATTCCCTCATTTTCTGTTTTTTTTTCTGAGGAAGTTTTTATTTTTCCTTTCCTTTTTAAGGGTAATTTCACTAGATACAGAATTTTAGATTGTTGGTCTTTTTTTTTTTTTTTTTTCCCAACACTTTCAGTATATCAACCCACTCTCTTTTTGGCTTTGCGTAATTTCTATAGAGAACTCTGAAGTAATTCTTATCTATTTTCCTTTATAGGTAATTTTTTTTCCTCCAAGCATCTTTCAAAGTTTTCTTTGAAAATTTTGTGAAATTTTCCTTGTCTTTTATTTTGTACAGTTTGAATATAATATGTAATATTATAGATCTTTTTTGTTTGTTTGGGGTTTTGTGTGAGTTTTTAGCATTTATACTACCTAGTGTTTTCTGAGCTCCTGGATTAGTAGCTTGGAGTTTTCCTATAGTTCCTGGATAGTCTAGTTGTTTTTTTTTTTTTAAGCCTTTTTCCCCTTTTTTAGTTTTTTAAGTTTCTGTTCACATAGACACAGCCTCATTGGTTTTTTTTGTATGTGTCCAGTCTATTAATGAGCCCATCAAAGGCATTCTTTGTTTTTGTAACAGTAGTTTTGATTTCTTGTATTTCCTTTTGATTAACTCATAGAGTTTCCATCTGTCTGCTTACATTACCCATCTGTTCTTGAATGTTGTCCATTTTTTCCATTAGAACCCTTAGCATATTAATCATAGTTGCTTTAAATTTGTAGTCTGTTGATTCCAACATTTTTGCAATATCTACGTCAGATTCTGATGCTTGCCCTGTCCCTTCAAACTGAATTTTTTGTCTTTCAATATGCTTTGAAATTTCTTGATGAAAGCTGGACATGATGAACTAAGTAAAAAGATTGAGGATAAATAGGACTTTACTGTGAGATTTTATGTTTATCTGGCTAACAGTTTGGCTGTGTTTACTGTTGACTTACATGTCAGAGGCTCAAGTTTTCTCTAGTGTCCTTGCTTTTATATCCCCTGTTGTCTTTGGAGTTCCCTAGACTTTGTTGTTAAATAAAGTTATAAGTACAATTCTTTCAGTGGTAATCCCTTCTTATTACACAAGAGCCCTATTGATGCAGTGGCAAGAGGACGGGAGAAAAGCATTATATAGTCCTATAATTCATTTCAATCCCTTAGTGAGCCTGTATCCTTGGCTATGACCTTCATGAGTGCTTGTGCATCCTCCCCCCTCCTTTAGTCTTGCCAGGAAGGTTAGAGGGGACTGGAAGTGGTATTTTCCTTCCCTCACACAGAATGCTAGTGGGGGTTGGAGGTGGTATTTTTCATCCTCCATATGCAAGGCTAGAGAAGGCAGCAGGTGGGTATTCCCCTTCCTCCAGGATAGTGAGGCTTGGACAAAATCCTAGCCATTCAGACTCTGATGAATTAGTTTCTTTCAAAGGCAGGTTCTTGGTGAGAATAGAATTCTCTGGTTGTATTTCAAATTGGTAATTTTTCCCTTCCTCACACTGGAAGCAGAAAGGGATTTTTCTTTGATCTTTTTCTGTGAGAACTGGGTAGGACTCCCGCAGGTAAAACTCATTAAAGTATCGGGGTCCCCTAGGACTGTGCAGGCCTCTCCCTGGAGTTCTAAACTTTCAAACTTGTCCACATGCAGTCTCCAGCAGTTTGTACAGTTGAGATATTTGTACCCCAGTACTGGTTCCCATGGAGGTGTCCTCTCTTGTTAATTATGATCCTCTTTATCTGCCTGTCTGTCTCTCCAATTTTTGACGTATCAGTTTGACCTGTGACTTCAATTAAAAACCACCCTGGGACAACCATCTCATTGGAGCCATTTTTATTTGTTGGTATTCTTTAGCATGTCTTTTGCAATCCTAAGGTCATCTATTTCTGAATAATATTTAATCTCCGCCAACTTGGTATGAGCTTGGTACTCCCCCTGTGTCTCGTTGGGCAATATTCCAAATTGCAGTGTATGAGTAGTATTCTTCCAGGATTTCCTCTAATTATTTTTCATAATTCTATACAGTTTTCTTGGTTAGGGATTTGTAAGTTAACCTTCATATTTCTTCAATATCACTACACTAGATCTCATCAAAGCTACTCAGTTTTGATCCACTCAGTTAATCCTTTCTGAGTTTCCATTGTATAAGTAGCCCATACTATCAACACAGACTATATCTATCTATCTATATATGTACCTTTCTAGGCACATATAGACATATGTATACACACATATACATATAGAGATAATGCACACATATGTCTGCATATTTCCATGAATTTCAGTTGTATAATGGAAAGTAGGATTTATGTCAGGGTAAACACCTGTGCTCAAGTTAGCATCTTTTGTAGGTAATGTCAAGTTTTTTCCACAGCATTAAGTAGCTGACAGGGAGTTTCCAGAACAGCTTGAGAAAAGCAGTCATATAGAACAAGAACTCCTACTATGGCAGCATTTACTAAAAGACAGCCCAGTCCCATTGGGTCATGACTTTGGGAAAATCGTGGAGTGATGCACATTTTGAGTCTTGACACCTCTGCCAAGATATAGGACAAAGGCACCATCAAGAAGATTTACTCATTGAGTCATCTAAGGGCACTCATGCACAGCGCAGCATGGCTCACCTACTTGGTAAAAATTGTGATAAATGCTGGCATGGAGGAGAGGTTTTTTAGGTGAGTTGTGTTTTTTTTTCACTGGTGGGGAGGAAGTATTTCACAGAGTCAAGTAGATTTAAATAATAACTTTGCATACAAAACAAGAAAAGATTTGCTTGGGATGTGATGGTAACCAGTATGTTCAAACCCAAGCATAAAGGAAGAATCACACAGACTCTGGAGGTAAGCCTGCAATTGCATGGATTACCATAATCTCCCAAGAGGCTCAAAACTAACATAACAGGTTGCAAACAGATTCTTGTCATCTGGTGTGAACACAGGCCATAATCATAAATGGTGTAACATGTTTTCAAACAGGTTGGAGTAATACTTAACAGACATTCGTTAGCAGCTCAAGTTCCTAAACACTGAAAAAAGAGAATTATAGGCAAAGACTGGCAGTTGAACACTTGAGTCCATGTTATGATATTTGCTGGGCTGCTCTTGAAGGCTTTAGCTGTGCACATTTGGTTGATTACATAAATAGTTGCTGCTATTCTGACTATAACCAGATTTGATGTTTATTAAATATTATAGTCATCTGGTCTGGCAGAGCAATAGGTGGTAGCATATGGTTCCAATGCTTCCTGACCCACTGGCAATAAAAGAAGGTTAGGTTTTACAATGAGATACATATTCTCACTAATTATTTGAATCAAGTATTAAGACAAGGAATTTGCTAGAAATAGAAAATGCATTAGTCTGAGAGAGAAGTTCTGAACTCTACTTCCACCCCTACCTAAGAGACTCTTGTTCCCATTCATAAGAAGTTGCATTATACAACCTGTTAAAAAATTTCAGTCTTGATATCTCATCAACCAATTTTGGCAAGCTTTTCATAAAACTAAAGATATTTACTTCTTATCTAGACCAAGGGGAGCAGACTACTCACAGGAATTGATCCACTATGTACATATTGCTTTGGGTTTTTTTTCTCATTGTCTATCATTCTTTTTCTTTATTTTATTCCACAAGTGACTTGGATGCCTAACTTACATTGAGAACCCTGTCTAGAAGTATCTTCTAAGTCCTAAATGGGTTGTGAGCAACAAAGCATTAGTATCCACCAGTGGTTCCTAGCCATATGGAACACCACAATAGAAAAAGGGCTAAGCCTACATAGAATCTAAAGCAACCTAAGGGCAAAGATGATGACAAAAAGCAACAGTGAAAGTCTAAGTAGGAAAAAGGGTATAGAAAATTTAAGGCAATTTTAAATGTCCCAAAGTGGTTTCTATTAGAGAAACCAGGATTGGGGTACATTTCAGAGTACTGAAATTAAGAGTCTTCAAGGTATGATACATTCCAGGTGATTAGTCAAGATCATCAAATTATGTATGATAAGGGAAGTCAGTAGAAAGTGCACAAGCCTGGGATAGAGCTGGAAAGTCCTAGAACAATAGAACAGGTGCTAATTAGGCGGCTGGTGGACCAGACTTGACATCCCTGGAGGGTAGGTAGCAAGTCTCCATTAGAGTTTCCCCACATTGAAATCACTGTAGTCAGGAAACTGTGGCAGTGAGGAGGAAGAAGTGTTAGATATAGGAAAACATTTTCTAAATTAGTTCTAAAGTGCCAGAGGGAGGACCTTAATTAGGTTTTGGTGTTATAGCCCTAGAGCAAGAAAGTTTCTAAACTCTATTATTTACCACAACCACAATTTATTTCTTTCCAACCTCTCACATCATGAAATCTAGTTAAATATTTTTCAATTATCTCCTTTCATCTAAATCTTCACTTGCTTGCCCTAGTTCAGAGCCTTATTATTTCCAACCTGAATTAGCGTCCCAGCTTTCTCACAGGGTCTGCTCTGTCCACTCTCTCCCTCTTACAGCCCAGTTCATTCAACATATTTACTAGGGTATTTCTGCAAATGTGAGACACGGCTTAAAACTTTCAGTCGCTACCTGTCACTGATAAGACAAATATTCTCTGCAATGTGTGGCTGGTCCTTTACCATCTTCCTGCTTCTCAAGACATTTTTGCCTAGGCCCTCCATAAGTGTTCAATTCCAATCAGGCACATCCACTTGACTACTTCCTCTTGGTAATCCATGTTGACATGCCAAGTGGAGGCTGAGAAAGATGATCCCCCAAACTGGAATTCGGAATCAAGGCTTCTAGGGATTAAGAGTAAGGATGCCAGATGTAGTTGAGTCAGTCTTTTCCTTGTGTCATAGCAGAAGGAACTCCCCAGTCATCCACAACCCCATTATCGCCAGGGAGACCAGGTGCCCTTCAGGTCCCATGAGGTTGGGTTTTAGTGACTAGTTACAGCACCTCTGCTCAGTCTCCTCTACAAGAGAAGAAGAGGGGATATTACTGAGTTCCCCAAGTCTAGTAAGGATGAGCCTATATGCATTCCAGGACTGATTGCCAAGTGGTCTTCTAAAGAGAAAACTCTTTTTCCAAACTTCCACTTCATAAAAGATTATTTGCATTGAATCAATAGGAAAGGTAGGATTCTCTGAATTACTGAAGAGGTCAATCTCTATTGATACTAACTCATAAAGAGAACACAAACAATTCTACTCTTTTACAGGAAGAGGCAGTAAGTGTCAGCCAGCTGCCTCAGGACAAAGTGATGATCTGAGATGCAGCAACATGGAGTTGTGGGGTGGAAAGTTGTGGGAAAATACTCAATGAAAAGATTTTATATTAATGCCTACTTTATTTTATGCATATAGTTTTCTTTTTCCTTGTGATCTTATTGAGCAAATAGAAATTGACAAATATGTCAATCAACTTCTTTTTCCCTCAATGTACTGCTCTATAATATTTGTATTGCCATCTATTTGACCCCATTCAATAGTTCTTATTGAATCAAAATTTAGAAGTGGGGACAGAATTAGAGTTTATTGGTTTTCCAAATTTAGACATCTGAGGAAAACTTATAAAGTGTATCAGAGGGGCGCCTGGGTGGCTCAGTCATTTAAGCCTCTGACTCTTGATTTTGCCTCAGGTCATGATCTCAGGGTTCTGGGATTGAGCCATGCGGCAAGCCTCACATCAAGCCCCCCCACATCAAGGCCCACGTGCATCAAGCCCCCTTCTTCCATTCCCCCCTTAAGCCTCCCATGGAGTGCCCTCTCCCCATGGACCCCTCTCCATCTCCCTCTCCCTCTGCCTCCTTCCCCCTGCTTGTGCTCCTCCTTCTCTCCCTCTCTCTAAAATAAATAAATAAAATATTTAAAGTGTATTATTTGTACATTGACTTATAACATATTTTATTTCTAAATAGAAAAAGAGAACTCCCGTCTGATTATATCACCTTTCCTTTCACACTGACGGGGAGACTCTTCAAGTATTATTCAGCAGTTTTTTGTTTTTTTTTTTAGTAGGAAGTTAAACTGGCACTCTGGTTGCAAACATTATTTCATGTGTTAATCTGGTTATACCCAATCTCTACTGTGACCGTCTTTCAGGCTGCCCCTCTGATTTACTCGTATTTCAAATACTTTTAGGAGAATTTAATAGTTTAATAAAGATGAAAAGTAAATTCACATGCATTTTTCATTCTAAGAGATGCATTGCTTCAGTGCTGTACTCCTTCTATTATTTAGATACGAAAGTACAAGATTTGTTTTACTTTCCAATGATAATTGCTTATATATGTGTGTAGCACTCCTGCATGGATTCATAATTTTGATGCTCAAAAAGATAAGTAGCAAGTAGCAAAATGAAAGTAACAAAGCAGATGTCAATTCTATTTTATAGACAAGTAAACTAAGATGTAGATGGGTTTGAAGATTTGCCTGAAGTCACTGTAAATAGCAAAAGCCAGTGAAAACCCAGTCTTTACAAGGGCAAATCTAGACCATCAAACTATGTGGGTGTATTAGTTAAGACTTTTTGCTTGCAAGTTCTTAAAAGGGCTTTTTGGGTGGTCGACATGACTTAGACATTCACTATGAATGAACTGGAAAAGTGTCATGGTTCTTTGATGCGAGAACTTACAGAAATTTTACATTTTGAAAGGATCATTCTGGCGGCTTTCATGAGAATAGCCTATCGAGAGTGAGAGATGGAAGCCAGGAGATCTGCTGGACAGGGGAGCTTGGATCAGGGAAGTAAGCAGGAAAGATGGAGAGAAGTGATCTGACTCTGAATGAATTTTAAAAAGTCAAAGGATTTGCTGATAATCATGGAAAATGAGATAAAAGAGAAGCAAAAGATAACTCAGTTTTTGTGTGTGAGATGCACAAAGTATGTAGTTACATTGAGTGAAATGGGATAATGCAGGTGGAGAAACTTTGAAAGGAAATATAAGAATTTCAGGCTTAGAAATGTTATGTTAGAAACATTTTTGGACCTTTTAAATCAGAATGTTAGGTAGACAGCTCTCTATGTAAACCTGAAGTTCAAGGGAGATGTCCAAGTGGAAATATAAGTTTAGGAGTCATATCTGCTTTGTTCTTCTCTCTCTACAAAACTTTCTTGGCTCTTCAGTTCAGAGAGGGAACAGTGTACCTTTTCATTTAAGAGGAACCATTGACAAAGTAAAATTATTTGGTGCCAGTCCCAACTTATTGACGAGAAAACCTGATTAACTCAGCATTATTCAGGAGTCTACACCTTGACCAATTAGCTACAATCAGGAAGAGGGATTGTGAGGCAGACACATAGACTAGCCCTGTAGGAGTGGTGAGTAGTTCCTGGATGAGTTTAACAGACCACAATACACAACTAAGAGTTTTGTTTTTTGTTTTGTTTTTGAGAGAGAGAGAGAGCAAGCAGTGGGTAGGGGCAGAAAGAGAATCTTAAGCAAGGGGGCTCATCTCACAACCTTGAGATCATGATCTGAGATGAAACCAAGAGTCAGAAAGTCAGAAGCTTGAAGGACTGAGCTACCCAGGTGTCCACTAAAAACTTTATTTTTTTTTTTAAAGATTTTATTTATTTATTTGACAGACGGAGATCATGAGTAGGCAGAGAAGCAGGCAGAGAGAGAGGAGGAAGCAGGCTCCCCCATGAGCAGAGAGCCCTATGTGGGGCTCGATCCCAGGACCCTGGGATCATGACCTGAGCTGAAGGCAGAGGCTTTAACCCACTGAGCCACCCAGGCACCCCTCCACTAAAAACTTTAAATAGGTGAGAGAACTTAATATATTTATGAGATATAATAAAACTGAATGTACCACCTTTGATGGGATAGAGACAAATATCTATTACAGGACTGTAATAGAGTACAAACATGTATATTAACCCTTGATTTGAAACAAATCAAGTAATTAAAAAAATGCAGAGAGGAAAATCTAATCAACCCTCACTAATATCAGAGCAAGCAAAACAGTATCCTGATAGAGAAGGTGCTTTGTTATATTCAAATTTGATGGCTAAACTCAAATTCACATTTGATCTGGTGATAATATTGAGACTCATTAATGGCTGCTATATTCCAATTTCATATTTATTTATTTATTTATTTATTTATTTATTTTTAAAGATTTTATTTATTTATTTGACAGAGAGCACGGGGGAAAGGGAGAAGCAATCTTCCCACTGAGCAGGGAGCCCGATGCGGGGCCCAATCCCAGGACCCTAAGATCATCATCTGAGTTGAAGGCAGATGCTTAACCTTTCTGAGCCACCGAGGCACCCCCCAATTTGATATTTAAATCCTAAATCTCAGTATTTCACCAGATCACTAAATTTTCACTATATTTTACTTAAAATCAACTTCTGGGATACTTATTATAAAATTTCTTTCTTTTTTCTCCTATATACTATACCTCTTTTTCTTGATTTTATTTATGATTTATGTAAAAGATGCATTTAATATTTATAAAAAATTTAATGATAAATTATGATATATACAGAATTAATGATTAAAATTTCTTCTTTCATTATGTTAAGGGCCTGAATCCTTTCTTATTCCTTATTAATGATGGACGACCAAACCTGATGATTATCACTGACAAGAGCCCAAAATCTATTTTGTAGGGCAACTGATCAGAGGTGGTACCGTAATTGATTAATAAAACCACCTGATGGTGTTGGTGGTCATCAAAAATCTTCTGGTGATAATAATAATATTTGTGTTAAAGTTGCTGTAAAAAAAGATAGTGCACTTTATTAGAGCAGACATTCTATTGTCTAGTTAATACCGTCTGTCCCTTTCCAAAGGAAAACATAAAGATTTCTTTTTTTTTTTTTTAAAGATTTAATTTGTTTATTTATTTGAGAGAGAGAGAGTCAAGGAAGGAGCATAAGGGGGAGGGAAAAGGAGAGGCAAAGAGTCTCAAGCAGACTTCACACTGAGTGGAGAGCCAGATGCAGGTCTCCATCGTATGACTGTAAGATCACCTCAGCCTACACTGACAGTTGGATGCCCAACCAGCTGAGCCACCCAGGTGCCCCAGAAAGATTTCTTCATTACATCTCTTCTGATAGTGTGGACCCGATGAAGTTGTGCTAAAAGTGCACAGATCTTTGATGTGAGAGCTAGTGGGAAATTTGTGTTTTTAACAAGCTCTCCAAAGTAACTCTTATGTGTACTATAGTTTAAAAAAACATTTGTTGAGGGTCAATAGCACTGAATTTATTTATAAATTTGATATAAGCAAAAAAAAAAGCCAAACAGGGAATCAGATGACAGGTGGTTTCACAACCTTAAATTTTAGTAGGGAGAGAAGGGCATGTATTCTGATTGCAGTGGGCAAAAAGCCAACATCATTAAAATTCTGACTGGCTCCCTGCCTGATTTCTCAGTGACCTGGTCATATTTTAAGCAATTCATCAATCAAGAATAAATATTTAGGGAGAATGTGCGATATGCTCAAGGTGTGGTGTGATTTCTTCTGGTCCCTGGACATACGGACATATGTTGTATTTGTGTGATTGATTGTGCACGATACCTCAGTATTTCTCCACTCCATTGGCAGGATATAACCACTACTATACTTGAATTACTCTCAACTGGCTACTTATGAAGAAGAGGAAAAAAAAACTAAATAAATAAATGAGTCGGGTGCAGATATTAGGCAAATCCAATAGGACCATGTTGACCAAGATTGAGGTTTCTAATCAGTTCTGGAATGAATATGGACAGCTGAGCTTTGACAGCATTCTCTGAGGCTTTATCATGTTGACTAAACCATCTATTTTAAAATCTATTGATTTTTAAAAACATTTCCTGTATAGACTAGTTGAAGATAAAAACAAAGGATTTGGAATCCAATAATCTGAGTTCAAGTTTGACTGAGCTGCTCTTAACATGTCGCATATAAAATGTGGATAGTTATGCGTCTCTTAGAGGACTACATGGACAATAATGCAAATGCATTTTTTTTAAAATGTTATTTATTTATTCGACAGACAGAGATCACAAGTAGGCAGAGAGGCAGGCAGAGAGAGAGAGAGGGAGAAGCAGACTCCCCGCTGAGCAGAGAGCCCGAGGCGGGGCTCGATCCCAGGACTTTGGGATCATGACCCGAGCCGAAGGCAGAGGCTTTAACCCACTGAGCCACCCAGGCGCCCCGTAAATGCATTATTATATCAAGTGGTGAGAGGATCTTGATGCTGTGAAGGGCTGTACAAATATTATTTAAAACAATTAACTATTCATTTCTGGTAGACCCATGACGAGACTAAAGTTTAAATCTTGTCATTTGCACTAAGATTTTGATAACACGCCTTGTAAACACCATAGGAAGTCAGAAATTGGCAGGATTTTTGGCTCAACATGTAGGGATTTTCTGAGGAGAGGCACAGGGCTAAGATCCAATTAGAGTGGAAAATACCCAGCAAACAACAGGAGAGTATGATGCTAGAAATATCTTGTGGTGTTTCAACACCCTGAACTACAGGATGTCCATGGTCATTAATTATAGGGATTTCATCCATGATTTTTGGTGTATTCTCTTGAATTCTCTATATTTATCTATTAGTTGCTATTGGGTGCTGTTTTGAGCAATTCACCTGCATTAGCTTATATAGTCTTCCCGGCATCAATCTGAGAAACACATTACACTGGCCCTATTTTATGAGGAAAGTAAGCTTCATAACAAGAAGACGCTTGTCCATGGTTATACAGAAAGGAAAAGATGAAATCTGAATTTAAAACAAGACCATCTTTACTCCAGAACTCTCACTGTGAAGTGCCTCATTATAATTCCTCCTGGGGTTTTTAATTATTTTGAATGACATATTAAAAGATGTGTTAATTATGTTCTTTGTTTTCATTTTTGTAAGTTTCATGTATTTTAAAATTTTTTCTGTTGAAGTATTTTTAACAATTCTAATTGGATTCCTTACACATTGGGTTCTAAGCTCTAGAATTGGTTCTCAGAAATAACTCATCTTGCCTTTGATATAGAAGAAATGCATGATACATTTTACATGTTATAATGTATTTTTAACCCTTAAAACAATTTTCAATAATATGCCTGCATCTGCTTTCAGGGTTAAAAATGCCAGAGATTAACCATCCCTGTGAGCCTTAATCCTGTCCCCCAGAATAGCTATATACGGCATAGGGAATATAATCAGTGGTATTTTCATATTGTTGTATGGTGACAGATGGTAGCTATACTTGTGGTGAGCATAGCATTAACATTTAGAGAAGTTAAATTACTATGTTGTATACCTGAAACTAATGTAATATTGCATGTCAACTATACTCAAATTAAAAAAAAAAAAAAGGCCATATAGAAAGGAAAAAAAAAAATGAGAAGTTTGCTTATCTGTCAAGTCAAGGGAAATCAGTGATCAAAGATGGAGTAAAGACCAGGCAAAGAACAAGGAAACAACTAGGGGCTTGTCATAACATTATAGACTCTAAGAATTAGTAGACCAAAGGTAGCCCTAATTTCTTGAAATTAAAAACGTTTGCCTAGCCTGAAGTCTCAGCCACCCCCTTGCAGCCAGTGGGTAGGATGGACAGACAGGATCCAGTGTGCTGGGAAGAAAATGATGTCATTGTCTAAATACATCACAGAATATATTCTAAACATTCTTTTTACAATATGACTATTGATTTGAGTTCTGGTTCTGACATTTACTTGTTGAATGATCTTAAGACAGATATTTATTGTCTATACCTAAGTTTCTTCATGAGTAAAAGGGGACTCATAAATAATATGTGCTTCTTTAGGTTATTGAGAAGAGCAAATGAGTTAATGCATGCCAAATATATAAATAAACAGAAAAATGCCTGCCCCATCGTAAGCACTCAGTAATTGCTGGCTATTGTTTTTGTTATGTGTTTTTATCTATTCTGGTTCAGACCATGCTGCGTGGAAAGATAAACCTGACACGACACTTGGCACAAAGAGGGTGCTCAGTAAATATCATTGAATTAAAACACATTAAACTTTCCTCCATGAAGTTACTTAACTATTCATAAAGTAGTAAAGTCTCTCTATTATATGACATCCCATGCAGTTAAAAAGAATTCATAATAATCCTATTCTTATTGGGTACTGCTGGAAATATTTCCTTTGTTAAAGTCAAAGCTAACACTGACTATTATATATTTTCAGGAAAATACCACATCTGATGGTCTTCCAAGATATATGAATCTTTAGATTTCTAATAAAAGAGCTCTGATCAGAAGGAGAGATTTGGCTCTGGACTGCTCTCTTCTAAAGGAATTCTGAGCTACTTGCCTGACAAATTATTACTAACAGAAGTGCTTGGTTAAGACATGATTTGTTGTCAGTAATAGGACAGTCTTCCAAAGCAGGTCTTGTAGATTTTAAGCCACCAAATCATGCTCAAGAAAAACTTTGTGTTTAATTGCATTCTCCTCACCTTCCCCAAACCCCACTCTCTCTCTCATAAATTGTATCCTACATTGCTATACTAGAAGGATTCAAAATAAAATCTCTAAGAACTAAGAGTACAAGCAAGCTTGGTCTCCTAATATCCAACCCAATTTTCCAGAAGTTTAAGCAA
Source organism: Lontra canadensis (assembly GCF_010015895.1). NCBI lineage: Eukaryota > Metazoa > Chordata > Mammalia > Carnivora > Mustelidae > Lontra > Lontra canadensis. The sequence continues at coordinate 9,079,386 of NW_022631065.1, read as the reverse complement.
AAGCGATACGTTTGGAGTCATCCTTACCTCCTACTACAAACCTTGAGAAATGCACCCAGCACTTCTCTTTGTTATGTAAATATCACCCCCCTCTACCTGAAAGAGACAGCTTGAGTTTACTTGAATCCAACAGCTCTCCTCTAAGTGTAAGGAGCAGTGCAAGGCTTGCGTATGCTCAGTCTCATTCATTGGAGCTGTGAACACTGACAGGCTCCCAGCCCCCTACCTGCCCCTGGCTGCCAGCAGAGACGCTACTGCCAGTGCCTGTTACTGTTTCACAAGTCATCCTTCCGCTCCTTCTTCTTCCAGAAAGGCATTGTATTTCATGAAAGAAGCCTGGTCTGGCAGCCAGGGACAAGAAAGTAGAGGGAGAACATAACAGTGTTCCAGCTTATTAGAAATAAACTAATAAGAACAGAAGTGCACTAAGTGGTAGTGGAAAGCATCCTCTAGCCCAGGACTGAGCTATACAATTTCCTCTCCTATCAAATTTACAGTCCCTCCTGCCAAGGCAAACCCTCATCTATTAAGTTAAAATATTAGATTACATGACTCCTTAAGTCTTTTCTCATTCAAAAATAATACTACTATGGAAATTAGATCAAACATTGGAGTTTTCAGTGAGAAAAGGAGTTTGATGTGTCCAGAGTGCTACATGGAATTTACTAGATAGACCAACATGTGAAAAATTTAGTTAAAATAACTTCATTCTATAAAGAATAAAACTATAAAAAATAAAATCCAAAAGGGTAAGTAGGACAGATTCAGGATTTGAACTAAGAGTAGCTAACTTCTTTTCCATAAAACCTCATCAAAATTTCCAATGGAATATTTCCAGGCATCATCTAATAGCCTATGGAAAGGGTAATTTGAGAATTAAAAAAAAAAAAAGTAAAAAAATAATAAGTACAAATGACCTTTCGGAAGTTATAGAAATCAGCTTTTATTGTTTTTGTAATTCATCCTGTATTGATGTCTTAAAACATCCAACCCAGTAAGTGTAAGATTTTGTAGGGCTGGTTTATTTCACTCTACATGGAAATACTTTTAAGAGAGGGGATAGAGTGTTGCCTGGGTGGCTCAGTCACTTAAGCTTCTGCCTTCAGCTCAGGTCATGATCTCCGGGTCCTGGGATCGAGCCCCATATAGGGCTTCCTGCTCAATGGGGAATTTGCTTCTCCTTCTGCCCCTCCCCCTACTTGTGCTTGCTCTCTCTCTTCTAAATAAATAAATAAATAAATAAAATCTTAAACAAAAGCAGGTGAATAGAGTAGATATGTCAAATCCAACAGGTTATAAGTATAATACATGCCTTTTAGGATAAAGTCTGGATAAATTTTACCACTGGATAATATGTTAAGTAAAGCTGATGATTATATTTTGAAACAGATTTCCTGCCCCTTTGCCTCCAATTTTTTTCTTTTAAAGATTCTATTTATTTATTTGACAGAGAGAGAGACTACAAGTAGGCAGAGAGGCAGGCAGAGACAGAGGGGGGAAGCAGGCTCTCTGCTGAGCAGAGAGCCCAATGCAGGGCTCCATCCCAGGACCCTGAGATCATGACCTGAGCTGAGGGCAGAGGCTTAACCCACTGAGCCACCCAGGCATCCCTGCCTCCAAATTTTAAAAACTTATTTAAGATAGTTATTCTACATGATTTTATCCCACAGTTAATTCACTTTAACATATTAACTCTCAGAGATTTTTCTCTAGTGCTTCAAATTTAGAAAATCTGGAATGACAGTTTCCTACCAAACTTCTGTCTTTGGCATCGGGACAGAACTAAAATCCCCAATTTAAATGGAACCACTGGAAATAATAACTGTGTCCTTTGATGAAGGTCAAGAAATCCTCCAAATTTTCCTATGTGTAGGTCATAAAGTCCAGACAAGGAGCTGGGCTTTATAAATTGTACCCGGTTTAGAGCTATAGATCATTAATAGGTAGGTTGCTTTATCTTTAGCTGTGCATATTCAAAGAATTAATATGGCATAAAATGTAATTGAAATGAATCTGGTGAAAAGTAAAAAGGTGTAAGGCAAGATGGAGATAAGGCCAAATAAATGAATAAATTATCAAATAAAAAGTAATACTCAAACTTATTTTTAGTCTCTCAGCATGGGATAAACCATTTCCTGATAGATGAACTGTATCTGTCAGTTTAGGCTAAATAATGCTGCTATAACAGATAACACTAAAGCCTCAGTGACTCACAACAAAGATACATTTCTCTCTGAAGTTATATGTCTATCACGAATTGTCTCTGACTCTGTTTCATGTTGTCTTACTCCAGGATTCAGGCTTACAGAGGAGCCCTAATTTAGAGTATTACCAATCTCACGTAGAAAATGTAAGATCTAATACAGAAAGAATTTGTGGAAAATGAGTGTCAATATTTTCTCTTAAAACTCACTAATAATTGATGGGCCAAAGTAAGTTATGTGTTCAGGCTTGAGACCAAGAGAGCTGAGTTCATACTACAAAAAGAGTATACCACTACAAAGAACAATGCTTACAAAGGGGCAATGGGTATGTTGAACATGATGAAACTCGCTACATTGTCCTATATGTCAGAAAAGAGATGACTTAGAGTTGACTATATCATGTAGCCTCATATCCCCTCCCAATAAAAATAATTATGAAAGTACATACCTCTCCTAAAAAAAAAAAAAAAAAAAAAATTAGGAGTGACTGACAAACCAGTGCCAGACTCTTGATTGATGGAGCTACACTGAAGAGTAAACCAAGGAGATAACCAAGTGTGTGTAGTGTAACAATCTGTCACAGTTTTCCAGAGGCAATATCCTTTTAGTATCAACAGTGTCCTGAGGTTGTATACTTAAACATTTTTATAATGAAATATTGACTAAAAAAAGTCTTTCAGATACATCAATCTATGTTGTTCAACTATATTGTAACTTCTAGGGTTGTGTGATATCTCTCTCTACATGTTTATGTCTCAGAAATACATGTCCTAAAATCATCAGGAAATAGAGAACCACCTGTTTATTCTGAGATGATGTCCATAACAGTCTGGAGAGGCTCTTTACCCATACATCCATGCTTTAGTAACTTTCTACATTTGGGCAGAAACAACTAAACAAAATTGAGTTGTCACTACTAAACCAAGAAGAAGTAAGAGAGAAGTGGTCTAAGATGGTACTGTAAGTCCAAGTGAATAGAGAAGGAATTCTGTGGAAATCAACATTTTTTATGTTCTTCCTCTAGTGTGAGTACAGCAGAACCAGGTGGTGGGCTGGTAAAAAAGCAAAAAACAAGATCTTTTCACAAAAGATGAGTACTGTGGCACAATTTTTTTTAAATTTTTTATTTTTTATAAACATATAATATATTTTTATCCCCAGGGGTACAAGTCTGTGAATCACCAGGTTTACACATTTCACAGCACTCACCATAAAACATACCCACCCCAATATCCATAACCCCACCCCTTCTTCCAACCCCCCTCCCCCCAGCAACCCTCTGTTTTGTGAGACTAAGAATCACTTATGGTTTGTCTCCCTCCCAATCCCACCTTGTTTCATTTATTCTTCTCCTACCCCCTTAACCCCCCATATTGCATCCCCACTTCCTCATATCAGGGAGATCATATGATAGTTGTCTTTCTCCAATTGACTTATTTCGCTAAGCATGATACCCTCTAGTTCCATCCACGTCATTGCAAATGGCAAGATTTCATTTCTTTTGATGGCTGCATAGTATTCCATTGCGTATATATACCACTTCTACTTTATCCATTCATCTGTTGATGGACATCTAGGTTCTTTCCATAGTTTGGCTATTGTAGACATTGATGCTATAAACATTCGAGTGCACGTGCCCCTTCAGATCGCTAGTTTGTATCTTTAGGGTAAATACCCAGTAGTGCAATTGCTGGGTCATAGGGTAGTTCTATTTTCAACATTTTGAGGAACCTCCATGCTGTTTTCCAGAGTGGTTGCACCAGCTTGCATTCCCACCAATAGTGTACATGGGTTCTCCTTTCTCTGCATCCTCACCAGCATCTGTCATTTCCTGACTTGTTAATTTTAGCCATTCTGACTGGTGTGAGGTGGTATCTCATAGTGGTTTTGATTTGTATTTCCCTAACGCCGAGTGATGTGGAGCACTTTTTCATGTGTCTGTTGGCCATCTGGATGTCTTCTTTGCAGAAATGTCTGTTCATGTCTTCTGCCCATTTCTTGATCAGATTATTTGTTCTTTGGGTGTTGAGTTTGCTAAGTTCTTTATAGATTTTGGACACTAGCCCTTTATCTGATATGTCATTTGCAAATATCTTCTCCCGTTCTGTCAGTTGTCTTTTGGTTTTGGTAACTGTTTCCTTTGCTGTGCAAAAGCTTTTGATCTTGATGAAGTCCCAATAGTTCATTTTTGCCCTTGCTTCCCTTGCCTTTGGCGATGTTCCTAGGAAGACGTTGCTGTGGCTGAGGTCAAAGAGGTTGCTGCCTGTGTTCTCCTCAAGGATTTTGGTGGATTCCTTTCTCACATTGAGGTCCTTCATCCATTTTGAGTCTATTTTCGTGTGTGGTGTAAGGAAATGATCCAATTTCATTTTTCTGCGTGTGGCTGTCCAATTTTCGCAACACCATTTATTGAAGAGGCTGTCTTTTTTTCCATTGGACATTCTTTCCTGCTTTGTCGAAGATTAGTTGACCATAGAGTTGAGGGTCTATTTCTGGGCTCTCTATTCTGTTCCATTGATCTATGTGTCTGTGTTTGTGTCAGTACCATGCTGTCTTGATGATGACAGCTTTGTAATAGAGCTTGAAGTCCGGAATTGTGATGCCACCAACTTTGGCTTTCTTTTTCAAGATTCCTTTGCCTATTTGGGGTCTTTTCTGGTTCCATATAAATTTTAGGATTATTTGTTCCATTTCTTTGAAAAAAAAAAAAAAGGATGGTACTTTGATAGGAATTGCATTAAATGTGTAGATTGCTTTAGGTAGCATAGACATTTTCACAATATTTATTCTTCCAATCCAGGAGCATGGAACATTTTTCCATTTCTTTGTGTCTTCCTCAATTTCTTTCATAAGTACTTTATAGTTTTCTGTGTATAGATTCTTAGCCTCTTTGGTTAGGTTTATTGCTAGGTATCTTATAGTTTTGGGTGCAATTGTAAATGGGATGGACTCCTTAATTTCTCTTTCTTCTGCCTTGTTGTTGGTGTAGAGAAATGCAACTGATTTCTGTGCATTGATTTTATATCCTGACACTTTACAGAATTCCTGTACAAGTTCTAGCAGTTTTGGAGTGGAGTCTTTTGGGTTTTCCACATATAGTATCATATCATCTGTGAAGAGTGATAGTTTGACTTCTTCTTTGCCAATTTGGATGCCTTTAATTTCCTTTTGTTGTCTGATTGCTGAGGCTAGGACTTCTAGTACTCTGTTGAATAGCAGTGGTGATAAAGGACATCCCTGCCGTGTTCCTGACCTTAGTGGAAAAGCTTTCAATTTTTCTCCATTGAGAATGATATTTGCGGTGGGTTTTTCATAGATGGCTTTGATAATATTGAGGTATGTGCCCTCTATCCCTACATGTTGAAGAGTTTTGATCAGGAAGGGATGCTGTACTTTGTCAAATGCTTTTTCAGCATCTATGGAGAGTATCATATGGTTCTTGTTCTTTCTTTTATTAATGTGTTGTATCACATTGATTGATTTGCGGATGTTGAACCAAACTTGCAGCCCTGGAATAAATCCCACTTGGTTGTGGTGAATAATCCTTTTAATGTACTGTTGAATCCTATTGGCTAGTATTTTGGTGAGAATTTTCACATCTGTATTCATCAAGGATATTGGTCTGTAGTTCAGTTTTTTGATGGGATCCTTGTCTGGTTTTGGGATCAAGGTGATGCTGGCCTCATAAAATGAGTTTGGAAGTTTTCCTTCCATTTCTATTTTTTGGAACAGTTTCAGGAGAATAGGAATTAGTTCTTCTTTAAATGTTTGGTAGAATTCCCTGGGAAACCACCTGGCCCTGGGCTTTTGTTTGTTTGGAGATTTTTGATGACTGTTTCAATCTCCTTACTGGTTATGGGTCTGTTCAGGCTTTCTATTTCTTCCTGGTTCAGTTGTGGTAGTTTATATATCTCTAGGAATGCATCCGTTTCTTCCAGATTGTCAAATTTGTTTGCGTAGAGTTGCTCATAGTATGTTCTTATAATTGTTTGTATTTCTTTGGTGTTAACTGTGATCTCTCCTCTTTCATTCATGATCTTATTTATTTGGGTCCTTTCTCTTTTCTTTTTGATAAGTCTGGCCAGGGGTTTATCAATCTTATTAATTCTTTCAAAGAACCAGCTCCTAGTTTCGTTGATTTGCTCTATTGTTTTTTTGGTTTCTACTTCATTGATTTCTGCTCTGATCTTTATGATTTCTCTTCTCCTGCTGGGTTTAGGCTTTCTTTGTTCTTTCTCCAGCTCCTTTAGGTGTAGGGTTAGGTTGTGTACTTGAGACCTTTCTTGTTTCTTGAGAAAGGCTTGTACCGCTATATATTTTCCTCTCAGGATGGCCTTTGTTGTGCCCCACAGATTTTGAACGGTTGTGTTTTCATTATCATTTGTTTCCTTTACTTTTTTCAATTCTTCTTTAATTTGCTGGTTGACACATTCATTGTTTAGAAGGATGCTGTTTAGTCTCCATGTATTTGGGTTCGTTCTAAATTTCCTCTTTTGATTGAGTTCTAGCTTCAGAGCATTGTGGTCTGAAAATATGCAGGGAATGATCCCAATCTTTTGATACTGGTTGAGACCTGATTTAGGACCGAGGATGTGATCTATTCTGGAGAATGTTCCATGTGCACCAGAGAAGAATGTGCATTCTGTTGCTTTGGGATGAAATGTTCTGAATATATCTGTGATGTCCATCTGGTCCAGTGTGTCATTTAAGGCCTTTATTTCCTTGTTGATCTTTTGCTTGGATGATCTGTCCATTTCAGTGAGGGGAGTGTTAAAGTCCCCTACGATTATTGTATTATTGTTGATGTGTTTCTTTGATTTTGTTATTAATTGGTTTATATAGTTGGCTGCTTCCACATTAGGGGCATAGATATTTAAAATTGTTAGATTTCTTGTTGGACAGATCCTTTGAGTATGATATAGTGTCCTTCCTCACCCCTTATTATAGTCTTTGCCTTAAAATCTAATTGATCTGATAGAAGAATTGCCACCCCTGCTTTCTTCTGATGTCCATTAGCATGGAAAATTGTTTTCCACCTCCTCACTTTAAATCTGGAGGTGTCTTCAGATCTAAAATGATTTTCTGTAGGCAACATATAGATGGGTTTTGTTTTTTTATTCATTCTGATACCCTGTGTCTTTTGATTGGGGCATTTAGCCCATTTACATTCAGGGTAACTATTGAGAGATATGTATTTAGTGCCATTGTATTGCCTTTAAGGTGACTGTTCCTGTATATTGTCTCTATTCCTTTCTGATCTACTACTTTTAGGGTCTCTCTTTGCTTAGAGGACCCCTTTCAATATTTCCTGTAGAGCTGGTTTGGTGTTTGCAAATTCTTTCAGTTTTTGTTTGTCCTGGAAGCTTTTTATCTCTCCTTCTATTTTCAATGATAGCCTAGCTGGATATAGTATTCTTGGCTGCATGTTTTTCTCGTTTAGTGCTCTGAATATATCATGCCACCTCTTTCTGGTCTGCCAGGTCTCTGTGGATAAGTCTGCTGCCAATCTAATATTTTTACCATTGTATGTTACAGACTTCTTTTCCCGGGCTGCTTTCAGGATTTTCTCTTTGTCACTAAGACTTGTAAATTTTATTATTAGGTGATGGGGTGTGGACATATTCTTGTTGATTTTGAGTGGGGTTCTCTGCACCTCCTGGATTTTGATGTTTGTTCCCTTTGCCATATTAGGAAAATTCTCTCCAATAATTCTCTCCAATATACCTTCTGCGCCCCTCTCTCTTTCTTTTTCTTCTGTAATCCTAATTATTCTAATGTTGTTTCATCTATGGTGTCACTTATCTCTCAAATTCTCCCTTCGGGGTCTAGTAGCTGTTTGTCCCTCTTTTGCTCAGCTTCTTTATTCTCCGTCATTTGGTCTTCCATATCGCTAATTCTTTCTTCTGCCTCATTTATCCTAGCAGTGAGTGCCTCCATTTTTGATTGCACCTCATTAATAGCTTTTTTGATTTCAACTTGGTTAGATTTTAGTTCTTTTATTTCTCCAGAAAGGGCTTTTATATCTCCTGAGAGGGTTTCTCTAATATCTTCCATGTCTTTTTCGAGCCCAGCTAGAAACTTGAGAATTGTCATTCTGAACTCTAGATCTGACATATTACCAATGTCTGTATTGATTAGGTCCCTAGCCTTCAGTACTGCCTCTTGTTCTTTTTTTGTGGTGAATTTTTCTGCCTTGCCATTTTGTTCAGATAAGAGTATATGAAGGAGCAAGTAAAATACTAAAAGGGTGGCAGAGACCCCAGGAAAATACGCTTTAACCAAATCAGTAGAGATCCCAAATCATGGGGCAGGGGGAAGGGGATAAAAAGAGGTTCAGAAAAAAAAAGAAAAAAAGAAAAAACAAACAAAAAAAGAAAACAAATAAAGAAAAAATATAAAAAAGAATACATACATATATATATATATATATATATATATATATATATATATGATAAACTAGTTTAAGAACGTTAAAAAAGAAAAAGGTAAAAGTTAAAAAAAATTAGCAGAAGAAAAAAAAATTGAATAAAAGTAAATAAAAAAATAAAAAATAAATAAAAAATAAATTAACTGCAAGACTAAAGAATCATGGGGAGAAAGCCATGAGTTCCATGCTTTGCTTTCTCCTCCTCTGGAATTCTGCTGCTCTCCTTCGTATTGAACCTGCACTCCTTGGTAGGTGAACTTGGTCCTGGCCAGATTTCTTGTTGATCTTCTGGGGGAGGGGCCTGTTGTAGTGATTCTCAAGTGTCTTTGCCCCAGGCAGAATTGTACCACCCTTACCAAGGGCCGGGCTGAGTAATCAGCTTGGGTTTGTTTTCAGGAGCTTTTGTTCCCTGAGCACTTTCCGTAGAGTTCTGGAGGATGGGAATGAAAATGGCGGCCTCCCAGTCTCCGGCCCAGAGAGCCAAGAGCTCAGGGCCCCACTCCTCAGTGCACCCTTAGAGAATAGCGCCCATCTCCTATCTCCCTGGCCTCTGGCCACACTCCTAGCTCACCGAGCCTGTGACCGGTTCAAGGTAACCCCGAGCTGAGAGCTCACTCCTTGGCTCTGTCTCTGTAGCCGGCTTCCCCGTTCTAATACCTGCAAGCTCTGCGACACTCAGACTCCCCCGATCCTTCTGTGACCCTGCAGGACCTGAGGCCACACTGACCCCGCGTGGGCTTCACCCCGGGTTAGCCTCTGGAGTGATGTCCCTCAGTGGAACAGACTTTTAAAAGTCCTGATTTAGTTCTCCATTGCTCCACCGCTTGCTGGGAGCCAGCCCCTCCCCCCATGGTCTATCTTCCTGTAACTTTGGATTCACTTTATCGCCAGTCCTACCTTTCAGAAAGTGGTTGATTTTCTGTTTCTAGAGTTGCTGTTCTTCTTCTCTTCAATCTCCCATTGGATTTGTAGGTATTTGCAATCTTTAGATAAGCTATCTAGCTTACCTCCTGCTACCTGATGTAGTTTCAGCCTGCTACTTCTCCGCCATCTTGACTCCTCTCCCTGGCACAATTTCTTTTAAAGCACAATTTGTTGATATTAATTCAAATGCTAAACAATGTACATGTTACTTATTTCAGCAGTTTTTCTTCTAGAAACTCATGCTAAGGAAATAATCATAGCTATAAGCAAAGAAGTATTGAGGTAATTATTTTCTTTACCATTTTTAGAACACCTAAAATGCACTAAGCATGGAATTAACCACTTTGGATACATTTTTTATTTAAATACTGACAAAAATGGAAGGAAGTCTGAATGATCATACCCCTTTCCCAGGAACTAAGATTGTGATCTAAAGATTTTTAAAGAAGCTTATCCCATAAGTAGAAGTGGAAGAGTAAACATTTGAATCCAGACATGTCAATCTGGATAGGTTAGATGAGCTTCCCATGCTCTTCTCAAAAAATTAGAAACTACCTAAATAAGGAGAAATTAACCACCTATTACTTACATGTAGTTCAAATATTCATTGAAGAGATAATTACAGTTATCAAAAAAGAACATTTTAGATGAGGACATTAGCAAAATTGGCACAGTGAGGTCCATCCATCCATAGGAACATTGAAAAATCAAGCAAAAACTGTCAGAATCAACTGTGTCAGAACTGTGGAAAATAGTCAAAAGCTTATAGCAATCAAGTCAACACTGAATCAAGAAAAAATACAACTTAAAAACAGTAAAAAGTTGCGGTGTTTTTTCTTGCATTTATACCATCCGCTCCTTGGTGATAACAGTCTTGAAGATGCAGCCTATTTTCCAGCATGGAATTCTTGTCTGTGGTTCCACAGTGGGCAGACATGCCTTATTCTCAAAGAATTGTGTTTATGTGTTCTAACATTTCAGGAAGTTACCTGAAGACTGACACAAAGTGTGTGACTTTATTTTGCCTAACAAAGAACCCCAGAGTGGGAAAGGGGTAGACATTCCACAAAGCCATTGCAATGCAAATGAACAACTTGTGGCCTGTGGCTAAAGATTATAGTTATGGCAAATAATAAAACATCTAAATCCTGGGAGTAAAAGCTGGGGAAAGATGTTTTATTTTGTTTTCTTTCTTTTTTTGTTTTGTTTGTTTTGTTTTGTTTAAGTTCCAAAGTACTCATATATACTAGAGAATTTTAAAAAAGCATATATACTCTAGGGCAAAACACGTGCTCCTAAAAGACCTGAGAAAACCCTAACCTTTCACTGCAAAACATTGCTGAAAGAAATTAAAGAACATATAAACAAATAGGAACACATTTCATGCTAATGGATTGGAAGATTAATATTATTAAAATGTTGATACTAGGAGCATCTGGATGGCTCAGTCAGTTAAGCATCTTCCTTCAGCTCAGGTCATGATTCCAGGGTCCTAGGATTGAGCCCTGAGAAGGGGTCTCTGCTCAGAGGAAGATCTGTTTCTCCCTCTCCCTCTGTCCCTATTCACCACGTGTGCTCACTACATCTCTCTGAAATAAATAAATAAAATCTTTAAAAAAAAATAGTTGATACTACACAAAGAGATTTACAGAATCAATGCAATCCCTATACAAATCCAATGATCTATTTTTTTTTGCAGAAATAGAAAAACCCATCCTAAAATTTATATTAAACCTCAAGCCAAAATTATTATTAAGCCAAAATAATCTTGAAAAGGAATCTTGAAAAGAACAAAGTTGGAAGACTCAGAATTCCTGATTTCAACACTTACTATAAAGCTATAAAGTAATAAAAAAAAAAGTGGTACTGGCATAAAGACAAATGTATGGAAAAACAATAGACTAGGAAGCCTAGAAATAAACTCATGCAAATATGATCAAATGGTATATTTAACAAGGGCATGAACACCATTCAGTGGGGAAAAGGACAGTCTCTTCAACAAATGGTCATAGGAAAACTGGATATCCACAAGCAAAAGAATGAAGTTGGACCCTCTCCTAATGTCATATATAAAAATTACTTTAAAATGAATCAAAGGTCTAAATCTAAGAAGTAAAACTATACAACTATTGGAAGAAAACTAAGGCAAAAAGCTACATAAGCCTGGATTTAGCAATGATTTTTGGATATGGCACCAAAAGCACAGGCAACAAAAGGAAAAATAGACAAATTGGGAATTCATGGAAATTTAAAAATTTTGTGCATCTAAAGACAGTATCAACAGAGTAAAAGGCAAACCCCAGAATGTGGGAAAGTATCTGCAAATTATATATCTGATAAGGGATTAATACCCATAATATAGAGAGAACTCCTAAAACTCAACAATAAAACCACCCAACTAAAAAATGAGCGAAGAAACAAAAGTCCAATAAGCACATGAAAAGATGTTCTACATCACTAATCATTAGGGAAATGTAAATCAAAGGGAAATTCAAATTGAAACTACAATGAAATATTACCTCCTACCCATTGTGAAGGCTACTATCAAAAAAAAAAATAGATAAAATAAAATGTCAAGTGTTGGCAAGCATGTGGAGAAATTGGAATCCTTGATATTGTTGGTAGGAATATAAAATGATACAGCCACTGTAGAAAACAGTATGACAGTTTCTTCAAAAATTAAGAATAGAGTTAACATATGATCTAGCAATTATATTCTGGGTACATACTGAAAAGAATTAAAAGCAGAGTCTTGAATAGATATTTGTACACACATGTTCATAGTAGCATTATTCACAGTAGTTAAAAATGTGGAAGCAACTCAAACATCCATTGATGGGTGAATGGATAAGCAAAATGTGGTATATACATAAAATGGAATATTATTTAGCTTGAAAAGGTAAGAAAATGCTGACATGCTACATCATGGGTGAACCTTGAAGACATTATGCTAAGTGAAATAAGCTAATCACAAAAAAGACAAACACCATATGATTCCTCTTATACTTAGAGTACCCATAATCATAGAGACAACTAATGGAATGTTGGTTGAGAGGGGCTATGAGGAGATCATGGGGAGTTATTTTTTAATAGATATAGTTTCATTTTGACAAGATGAGTGAGCTAGATGGATGGTGGTGATTATTGTACAACATGAATGTGCTTAATACCACTGAACTCTACACTTAAAAATGGTTAAGGAACCACACAGAAATTTTGGAACTGAAAGCTATAGTAACTAAAATGAAAAACTCACAAGGTGATTTTAATAGCAGATGTGAGCAAACAAAAGAAAGAGAAGGGAAACCTGAAGATAAGTCAATTGAAAAGATCTAGTCTGAGGAGCAGGAAAAAAAATAAAGAAAGAAAAATGAACAGAGCCTAGGAGACCTGTGGAACGTAATCAATCATACTAACATATACATAATGGATCCCAGAAAGAGAGGGAAGAGAGAATGGGACAGAGAGAATATCTGAAAAAAAAATAGTAGCTACAAACTCCCTATATTTTGTAAACCTCCCATTAAAGAAGCTCAATAAATTCCAACAAGAATAAACTAAAAAAGATCCACACCAAAACATGTCAAAATCAGATTGTCAAAAGCCAAAGACAAAATGGGAATCCTGAAAACAGCAGGAGAGAAGTGATTCATCATATACAGTGGTCCTCCATCAGATTAACAGAAGAAATTGAGAAGGCAGTTTTAAATTGTTGAAAGAATAAACTGTCAGCCAAGATTTCTATACCCAGCAAAACTCCCCTTCAAAAAATGAGTATAGTAAGTCTTTACAAGATAAATAAGAATGAAGTTTGGATTCCTACTTTATATCACATACAAAAAAAAAAATTCTTCAAAATGAGTCAAATACCTAAATATAGGAGATGAAACTATGAAACTCTTAGAAGAGAACATAGGGATAAATCTTCATGTCCTTAGATTTGGCAATGGATTCTTAGATGTGATACCAAAGCCTGGGCAACAAAAGAAAGAAATAAATTGGACTTCATCAAAATTAAAATTTTTATGCATCAAATGACATCATCAAGAAAGTGGAAAAACACCCACAGAATGGGAGGAAATATTTGCAAAGCACTTATCTGATAAAGGTCTAGTATCTGGAATACAAAAAGAGGCCTTATAACACAACAACAAAGAGACAGCTCAAAAAATGGGGAAAAAGACCTAGACACGTCTCCAAAGAAGATCTACAAGATCCCATGGCACATGAAAAAATGTTCAGTATTAGCAATCAATAGGGAACTGCAAATCAAATCACAATGAGATATCACGTCACACTCACTAGGATAACTACAGTTTTTAAAAATCGAAACTAACAAGTATTCAGAGATCAGAACCTTTGTACATTGCTGGTGGGTATATAAAATAGTACAGCCACTAACAAAACAGTTTGGTAGTTCCTCAAAAAGTTAGATATAGATTACTATATGACTCAGCAATCCTATTCTTAGATATATATCCCTAAAAATAGAATAAGTACTCGAACATTTACTTACACATAATTATTTGCAGTAACTAAGAAGTAGCAACCCAAATGTTCATTACCTTATTGAACAGATGAACAAAATGTGAGGTATACATACAATGGAATGTTTTCAGCACAGAAAAAAAATGAAGTAATGATATGTGTTAATACATGGATGTACCTCAAAAGCATTAGGCTGGGGCACCTGGGTGGCTCAGTGGGTTAAAGCCTCTGCTGTCAGCTCAGGTCATGATCTCAGGGTCCTGGTATCAAGCCCCACATCAGGATCTCTGCTCAGCAGGGAGCCTGCTTCCCCCTCTCTCTCTGCCTGTCTCTCTGCCTACTTGTGATCTCTCTTTCTGCCTGCCTCTTTGCCTATTTGTGATCTCTGTCTGTCAAATAAATAAATAAAATCTTAAAAAAAAAAAGCATTATGCTAGTTGGGAGGAAAAAAGAATTCAGATACAAGAGTAACATACTGTGTAATTACATTATATGAAATATTAAGAATATTCAGAAATATCAAGACAGAAAACAGCTAAGGGTTTTCCAGAGACAAAGGGGTGGGGAATAGGAAGTGACTGCTTGATTGATAGGAGGTTTTTCTTTTGAGTTGAGAAAAACATTTTGGACCAAGACAGAGGTTGTGGCTGCACAGTATTGTGAATGTATCAAGTGCCACTGAATTGTATGCTCTGAAATGGTTGATTTTTTTCAGTTACACATATTTCACTTCAATTTTAGAAACCCATTTTAAATATTTTATGACATTATAAATGTGAACATGCATATTGTTAACAGAGTATGTATTAGGATGTTGTGCGTGTGTATTTGTGTATCTGTTTCTCAAATAGATTATATATCCTATAAAGGACAGAGTTTTTAAAAAAATATGTTTCATTCACTACTGTATTGCCAGGACTTCAACCTGGCATTAGTATGCACTCAAAAAACATTTGTTGAATGGATGAATAAGTCTGTGATTAGGTGAAGGCTAGAGAGAGAACAAAATGTCATTTCTCACTATCAATCAGGGAATTGTGGGTGATTTTTATTTTCTTCAGTTTGCTTATTTGCATTTTCTAAGATTTAGTTCTTTTTAATAAATGTGTAATTTTGTAATAAAAACTAACAACAACAGAAGTCCTTAAAAAGGAATGGGATGTTTTTTAAATTAGGTTATCCTCAGAACTGACCCCCTTCCTATTCAGTTTAATTAAACAGACTTATTCTATGTAAATATTTCTTCAGAGTAGGAAACATACCAGCCACTAAATCCTTGGAGAAAAACATTGAAAATAATTTTCTCAGGACATTATTAAAAATGTCTTAGTGCTCCAAATAAGAAGCCAACATTTCTTTTTAGAAAAATGAAAAAAAAAAAAATCCAGTGATGAATAGCAAACATTTTTCCAGTAAAGAGATCTCTGATATTAAGAAAACAGTAGCAGAATTTGATGACCATGTCATCATTATGGGTGCAAATTGCTGAAAATATACAACAGGAAAAGCAAGGTCAACCAATATTAACATACAATTTTTCAGAGCCCCAAGCAAGCAGATTAATGTGCTGCTTAATAAAGTGCAAGCTTTTCAGAGGTGGCTGTTTAATGAACAATTATAGCACCCCAGATGTTAGAGAAGGAATTGAAGACAGCATAGTATTTTGGAACTCATAATGAGTCTGGATATAATGAAATCTACTTCAGTAATGAGATGACAATAGACCTAAAACATGGATCCCTGAAGCAGTGATGAGCTAACCTTTAAAAATCATTGTGAAATCTAGTTAAGAGAAAGAGGTGAAAGCTCAGATTCTTTAATCTCATTAATTGGAAACTTCCACTGCACACACTAAAAACCAGTTTCATTATACCTGAAAGCCTCAACTATATAAGAAGAAAAATTATTTTTATCAGCATGTTATTTGAAACTGAACTAGGGAATTTAAATTAAGGGGGAAAGAGCCTTAAACATTATGGTCACTGGGGAAAAAAAAAAAAACAATAAAGCAACAGTTTGGACTGGTTTCATGTTATCAGAATTGACTTTTCAACTTTGGCTGGAGACTGTCATATTTCTAAGAGAATTCATTAATGATGTATTTGGAATTCCAATAAAAATTTGAAGTGAGAAGATAACAGGAACTCCCTGTCCATGATGTAAATCAGAGCCAGTGTGTTTAATATGACATCATCTTGCCACATCTACACTAAAATGACCAGCTACAATAGGAAAATCCAACGTATCATCCAGAGTTTTTAATTGTAAGCAATAAAAAAAAAAACCTGGAATTTAATGAAAGGATATGAAATCACCCACAGAATGACCACCCATCCTTGAGATCACACCTGGGAAACAATTGGACCAAGGGCAACTATACAGTATGAGGTCTATCCACTGCCATTATTGCGGAATGCTGGATGTTCTAGTTTGCCCCATTGATGCTGATGTGCAGAATACAGGATATCACCATGTGTACTACTACATCTGGAAAACTGATATTACTGCCAATCCACCGTCACCAAAATGGAGTCTATTCCCATTTCTATGAATTGCAAACTCCCACTTCAAGGTCAGAGTGTATGGGCTTAAAACATAGGGCTTACATCCTTTATCTGCCCTTTTGCTGTAAGGGAGGCTGACTTCTCAGGTTCTATAGGAAACAGAGAAACTTTGATGGTTCCTATCAAGACAAACACAGAGGAAGTTCCCAAACATGTGATGATATTCCAATAATGGACTGGAAAAATGATTAATATTACCTATAATCTCAAAATTTGATCGTTCAATATTAATATGTATGTTTCTTACACTTCAAAACGATGGTCTTGCCTACCATAATGCGACTATCATGTATTGCAAGCAAAACAGCTCACTTCGTAACCTTGAAGGAGACATCAAAAGTCATGTTACATACCATGTCACATGATCTACCGAGAGTAGTGTTTCTTTACTTCTGCCTGAATACCGTCTGTATATAGGCAAACTACTAAGTCATAAAAATAGCCAAACCCATTATATTGAACAATGGGTAAAATGAGGGAAACTGAAATATTTTCTCTGTCTCTCAACACATACACAGATACACACACACACTCACACATCCATGCACATACATGGAAAGCAAGAAAACACATACATATGGTACACTAATTCTGTGACTTAATTCTGAAACTAGCTATGAAATGGATGTACTATTTCTTCTCTCTAGTAATAACTGAAGGTTACTTTTATTCTCACCCAGCACCTCAAATGGTCAGCAATCTGCCTACAGTGGGATGGCTCACAGCTCAGTTCTAACAAATCTGAACCTCAGTTCTAACAGGTTCTCTGTTCAGGGTTGCGGTGGTCTTATGTTACTTGTTATTCATGAACCCAGCAGTAAACATATGTACCTTAGGGAATCCCAAGGGTATGTTTTTACTCCTCTTTGACCCCAGCATAGCGGCGTTAACAGGAATTCAAGTATCCCTTGATATTTAAGATCTATTACCTGGACAACATCCTAACACTTTTTTTTAGGTATATTTATTAACAGACATGAAAAGAACAAAGTGACCTGGTAATAGTCTTACTCAGCTTTTAATTCAGGGGAAAAATTGTGTGTCCTCCATAGAAATATTTCTCCAGTAAACATTAAAATCTCTAAATAAAGCTCAGAATGGAAGCAAATATTTTACCAATAGACCTTGAGGGTTAATCATGAAATGCTCTTCCTTATAGGTATTAGCCTTCCCCAGAAAGTCCCTCCCGCATCCAGTAGATTGCAGGCTAGTAAAAACATTTTGACTTTTCCTTTTATCTCAGATAAAATGATACATGCATGCATTACAGGAACCTACATAACTTCTAATACTATAGAAATGCAAAACCAGGGTTGATAACCCACATTTTCAAAACATATAGCCCTGGGTTAATTTTAGCCAAGCCAGTACTGGTAATGTGTTCTTGGGCAAGTTACTTAATATCTTATAAGTTTCAGTTTTCCCATCTGTAAAATGAGGAGAATACCAACTACACAGAGATGTTGAGTTTTTTCTTACCATAAGGTAATATACAGTTAAAGTGCTTAGCACATTGCCTACTAATGTGGGTGTTTGATTCATAGAAGCGGGGGCATATTTAAAGTATTTTGTAATCAGTCCATCAGAGCCACCGGTTTTTCAGAACAGATATAGACTTTGAGGCTAGAGCAGGATCTTGGGGGCCTAGCATTGGCCCTTATGAAGGTGGATATTGAAGAGGGTCAGCAGAGGGGCTGGGGATCCGGAGCCAGTCTGGGTGCTCCAGGGAAGCTCCCTGGTAGCAGACCATGTGGGAGCATTTCCCCATATTACTACTGGCACAGCGGGTGTGAGGGCCGGTCCCAGAAACCAGTAATATTCATGGAAGCGGTGAAGGCAATGGGTGCTAGTTATGATGAAACATTCCTTTAGTAAGTGTAAGCGCTCAGGTCATGATCCTGGAGTTCTGAGATCCAGTCCCGCATCAAGCTCCCCGGTCAGTAGGAAGCCTACTTTTCCCTCTCCTTCCCCACTCCCTCTGCTCATGATCTCTCTCCCTCTCTCTCTCTCGAATAAAGAAAATCTTAAAAAAAAAGAGAGAGAGATAAATTATCCAACACATAAAAAGACTCAGACTATGAGAAGTAAAGGGAAAAAAAAATCTGTAATGGGAGTAGGGTAAAAAAGAGGAAAGTCATAAATTGAATGCAAATGATGTTCTTGAAATTTCCAAACACTACAGTTGTTCAGTAGCTTTTAACAGCATAAAAATGTGACTCATTATTCTTGGAAATAAGAATACTCTGTAATGTTTAGGTTTTTCTTTATGAAACAATTAATTTTTAAAGGAAATTTAATTTTGTTTGTCAGGACTTTCTTCTAGCCAAATGGAAAACTCTTATCGAGAGTTCATTATATTTAATTTCCTAGAATTTGTGGGAAAAAAAAAGAGAAAAAAACAGCTTCTGAGACATGTATTTTGCTGCATGGAAGAAAAGAGCACTCATAAGCGACTTTCAGTTTTACTTTTTCTGCCTCTATATTTTAAAACAGTATCTATAATTAAAGATATAGTCTCCTTTTGAGAAACGATATTATTTCAAGTCACATTTATTGAACAGCTACCATTTACTAGGTAGGCAGCAGGGTACTGTCATTGATAGAGCATGATCTTTGTGAGGGAAACCAATATTTAATGTCAGTGCTGTCCTACACAATAGACAAAGTTCCAGGCTAGCTATGTGAGCTCTTGTCAATTTCCTCCTCTTCTGAGTGCTCCAGAAAGACAAGTTTCTTTTCCAGTCCCTAGAGGAGGCCAAGCTTAGATCTACCTTTGGTTCTTTGCATTTGCTCTGTCCTCTCTCTGGGATACTCTTGGCATAACAGTCTTCCATTTCAATATTTCCTTATAGGCCACCTTTTCAGAGAGACCTCATATGACAATCTTAGCCGAAGTAGCAACACCCCAGTGATCACTCTAACCTCACTGCCCTGTTTTATTATTTTTGATATACTTATTATCCGAAATAGGTATGTGTTTGTGTACTTACGGTCTACCCTCCATATATAAACTCAACTAGCCAATATTCTGGTGTGGTCACCATGGTATCTTTAGTCATAGAGATAATTCGTAGGATATAGAAATGACCCCAAGTAATATTATAAAATAAAATAAAATAGTATAAAATAAAATCACTTGATTTTCAAAAAGGAACACAAAGCAAACCTGAATCACTTGATTTTCAGCTATACAGATTTTGGAATTGCTAGAACTTTACACTACATTTGAAAAACGCTGTAATATACCATATACTTGAGGGAATAAACATAAAGCTATCTGGGGATGGTATATAACCTATTCCATGTGGGTTCTTTGGCTACACTACTATATCTCAGTAATAGATGAGGTTGCAGATTGTATTAAAACAATTAAACTTAAGGCTGAAATAATGTGTCTTAAAATTTTCAACATTTTGGAGACCTGTTCTTAAGGCCCTGAACTAATTTGCACTCATCTATTAAATACGGGGCCTCTCATCCAGGCCCACACTGTGAGGTTGTGCTAATAATGGTTTATCTAATTTTTAAATCCAATGTTCAAAGGGGAAGCAGAATTTTTTCTCTGGCTCCTTGTGGAGAGATAAAATGGCTCTAGGAATGAAAGAACAATAGATCAAATATGAAACCACACATCTAAAGCCAGAGGAAAAGAGCAGAAAGGGAGATGGACAGATACCAACTTTTAAGGGAAAAGATGTTCGTATTGGAGAAAGATAAAAGAAAAAGAAGGAGGAGAAAGGGTCTTAATGTGTAAACTTTCCCACAGCTCAGAAAAACATTTCCTCATTGCAATATTTACCAGGCATATCATTGTCATCTAACTGCTGACAGATAATTTTAAAAGATCGTGTACCCAATAACAACAGATATTTACATGACAGATACCTGATAGAAAATAAATATGCCAAGTACAATTACAAGAAATGTATAATACAAGAAATGTAAAACACATAAGAAAAATCATAATAATTTTAATATATATTTATATATAATATTAATAATATATAATACATATATAATGATAATACTTCGTTGATTTTAATAAAAAATGATATTGTATGGACTTAGTGTTGAATAGAAAGATTGAATAATACAAATATAAAAGTAATTCCTAAATTAGTTTTATTTAATTCAAGTTTAATTCAAGTCAAAGGCTTAATTATGCATCTTTTAGAAATTTAAATTTATAAATATAAATATAAATTAAAAGTGTTCTAAAATTCCTCCAGATTTAATTTAAAAATATGGTAATTTTCTCTCAAATAATTTTGTATAATTTATTCATTCCAGGGAAAAATATTTAGGTTTGAATTTGAAAAAAATTGGAAAGGAAATGTAAAGCTTACATGGAGGCTAATATTAAAGAATATAAAGTTATATCTACACTCATAATAATTTAAGTAATATGATACTCACCACTGATTGTACAAATAGATAAGTATATCAAACAGAAACCCTAGAAATAAACCCAAGTATGTAAGTATTTAGTTTATACATGGGGTGGTGTTTTAGGTTAGCTTTAAATACTAAAGTTTGTCCATAAATGGTGTCAAAATAATTGGCTAAGTCTATGGAAGGGGAAAGCACATTTTACCTTATTTTATGCATCAAAATAAATTTCAAAATAATCAAGAACTTAATAGTAAAACATGAAACCAAAAATAGACCTACCTCCAAACCTGCTTCTCTCCAAACAATTATATTCTGGAAATATAGGTATATATCATCATATTGAATAACTGCATATTAGTCCATTACTTATGCTAAAATTCAGTTACTTCATCTCTTTTTTTCTTCCATCACTGATATATGAATATGTGTAGTTATTTGTTAACATTTCTTCTCCCTTGCAACACAGTGAGTGCCCCGACAATGGAGATGTTCTCCACCATTTTTCAGGCTGTAGTCCCAGGGCCCAGGATGGGATCTAGCTAACGTTAGGTTCTCTAAAAGTAGTTATTGAGTAAAAGAGAGTTGTGCTAGATCCTTAAGGACAGCTAATTTTGAAAACAAAATATATATGGTCTATGGGAGCCAGCTGCAGGATTTGAAACCCAGATTTATTAAGAATTTGAGAGGTAAAGATAATGGGTGATACAGAAATCATGGGACCTGATTATCAGTAAACCATGTGACCGTGAACCTGACATCATTTTATCTTGATGAAACTAAGGACCCAAGGAAGTTTCGTGAATCAATTTTCATCTATTATTAATAAGAGAAATAACATATTGGTTCTTCAACTGGGGTCAACCAAGTAGGTACTAGGCAGCTTATACACAAGTACTCCACTGTTTCTACAAAATAATCTCCTGCTTTGAGTTCACCAGAATGGACCTAAGTAAGAAGCAGCTCACACTGGAGTCACTCACTGACGCATTAACATTTCTCTATAGAAATTTCAAGGTAGTCAAACATTAATGTACAAAGTTTGCCGAACAGAGTTACTGATAATAGAAAAATGGTGGATAGAGCCTGCATGAACAGCAATAAGGAATGATTAAATCAAGTCTGTGATTAGCCATGTCTAATAATGAGAACGCGAGGAAATGGTGACCAGTGGGCCATCTCTAGGGCAGGCTTTATTCAAATGACCTGTGGTGTAGAGATTTTGTTTTTCAATCTCCAACCTATTTCAGACTGACATTTTACAAAACACAATAAAACATTTTCAGCAATATCAAATTGCTGTAAATTTTCTAAGCACTTCCCCTGATTCTCTACACTTATCTGTCTGGGGGCCAATTAAAAACTGTTCAGAAGCTGGCATCAGCCCACAAACCATACTTTGTGTAGCAGAGTTTTACACAACTTTGGTAAACATGCTCATTAATTAAAAATTGAATTTTTTAAAAAAAAATTTGAATCCCAAATATGCCAAATATAAAAATGGGCTTACTTGGAGTGTTTTCCACTCGGATATTATTCATCTCAAAGTAAAACGTCCACGTGTAATACTAACTACGCTTCAGAATATGGGAATTATTTGTCAGCAACTGGTTCTGTGCCACAAATATCTAGGCTGGGGACTGTTGTTATTCTAGCTTTTGTACAGCAAACACTAAGCTGATATTTAGACTATTTTATAATATACCAACTCCTCTACCATAAACAGAATATCTTGATTTTTACCTTTATCTGTCTATGTTCCCTCATTCAAGTCTGTTCTTAGGAAAATATTAGCTAAAGTCCATTAACATCAGGAAACAAATAACTAATATAATCCTGGCCAAGAATCCTTTCCAAAGAGCTAATTAACTTCAAGTATTTGAAGCCAACAGGATTGCCCACCCTCACCCCTAGAGAGGGCAAATAGGCCTTATTTCCCTGTAATACACTCACAGGCTCTGTTAATAGTTAAAGTCTGGCAGTCAAAACCCAGAGGTTGAGTTTTTAGTGCTGTTAGATTATCCCAGGGCAGCATCAATTTCTGGCAGTGATAATGCATGCAATGGCTTTCCGGCAGGACACGGCCACAGGGTTCCTGGCAAAGCCACTGAGCAAGGTTTTTGTAAGCAGATCCATATCATTTTTGACAGGACTAACATATGGCTTCGAGTTTCTGGCCAAAGCCTCCTTCATGGTTCCTATCAGAAGGGACCCTACATGCTCTCTGGCAACACTGCCATGCGATGTAAAGGATTTAATTCCTGGAAGTATATTGCCATGATGATTTGCTACAGAACAAATTTCAAAGTTGGTTTCCTGCCAACACAAAATTCTATAGGTCATGTCAAGGCCAACACCACAGTGGGTTTTCAGCAAGAAGATATTGAGCTGATCTTTTAATAGCTCTCATACTCACACTTTGCCATATTCTTAAGTGTTTCCATGTACATTGAGCGTAAATGAAATATTTTCTACATGAAAGCATATTGCGATCACGTAATGTGTTTTGTGCGCGTCTGTATATGGGCATTCTCCAGCACCTCTCACTTGTCCGTCTCATGGAGTGAATTGCAGTTATTTCAAAATTTCACTCTAATTTACAAAAGCCAATGCATGTTCCTGCTAACAGAGAGGATGGAAAGAACAACAACGTCCCACAGTGCAAAATATAATTCAATTCTTTCATCTTTTCATTCTGACCACAGAGTAATTCAGCAGCTTAACTGGCTGCAAATTTCTGAAGGCAAGGAGCCCTGGCCTTTGAAAGGTGATTAAAGTTCAAGAAATAAGACAGGAAGTAGCAATATATCCTTCATTGGGATGATGCATTATTATATTTTCCTAAAATAGCATGACGTACAGTGTGTATATTTAAAATGTTCTTCTAATGCTGCTCTCGTGACTCTGAAATCGACAATGTCATTTCACATTTTCTGAATACTTTCCTCACAACTGGGTTCACCCTGCTCAGGGTTAAACTCAGTAAGTATGGATTCAGGTAACAGCTTTCTCAAAGAAAAGGTTATAGAATCACTACATTTTATTTGATTTATATAAAATATTAAACACACTGACAAGAGAAAAGCAAGCCTTCCTCAGCTCAAAATAAAACAAAATTCTTTTTTAAAAGTGGTTATTATTCAACAAAAGCAAACAACTTTTTCTAGGTCACTTCTTTTCTGTTTCATGTTGCCTTTGGGGTCTTATGATAACAATTAAGTCCGTGTAGCTCTTAAAATTGGTTTATTTTCATCCCTAGAAATCTCTGTCCCTCAACCGAAGCTTATTCACACTTGAGTAACCCTTGAAATACAAGCAGATGAACTCTAATGTGTAAACCGATGTGGGGGAAAATGTGTAGGTGAAGCACAAAGGTACAAGACTTATTGGCAAGTGTGGATTGAATATGTGAGACTTGTTTCTCCATTGTTCATTTTGGTATGCTTAAGAGATAGAGAACAAAGTAAAAGTTAGAAAAAATCAGGAAGGACATTTTCTGAGTGCCCTTTGGGACTAGAGCACGGTATATATATATATTTTTTTTAAAGATTTTATTTATTTATTTGACAGAGATCACAAGTAGGCAGAGAGGCAGGCAGAGAGAGAGGAAGGGAAGCAGGCTCCCTGCTGAGCAGAGAGCCCAATGTGGGGCTCAATCCCAGGACCCTGGGGTCATGACCTGAGCCCAAGGCAGAGGCTTTAACCCACTGAGCCACCCAGGTGCCCTAGAGCACGGTATTGATGGAAATACTGTAGTTGTAATTCCAAATCAGCTCTTACCTTGTCCCTTCACCAGAGCCTGAACAAGAGCCCTGAAGCTGACTTCTGTCCTTTCTCTTTCACAGCTACAAAGGCATCCTCAAGTAGGTGGAACTCTGGTTGTTCTTCCATAACCATTCTAATACTTTTACAATTGTTTTATGCAGAGAGTAAGACACGATCGTCACAGACATTCAGTATTTCATTCATTTACTTGTTCAATCAGTAAATAGTAATTGAGTAGAAAATATACTTAGATTCACTCTTTGGATGTGGAGTGTCCTTATGGGGTTCAAAACTCTGAACCTCATCCTTGGACCATAATAAGGGAAGCCTTGTCAATTATAATTAATTTTTGCCTTGCCAAAAGAAATAGGTCAAAGAAGAGGGATAGAGAGAAAAGACTTACAGTGCCATGAAGTTAAAAGCTCAAAAATTTCCAGTGAACCATAGTTGAATTTGGAAAACAGCATGTCATACTACTCTACTAAGTACAATATAATTTAGTGTAAAGAATATATAACAATGTGGCACCAGGAAAAAATAATAACTTATAAACAGGACAAACAACACTTGGTTTCACAGTGTTGTGTTAATGCAGGACCATTTCACACTAACTCACTAAGTGCCAGTGTTTCCAGCCAAAGAGTTTAAAGATCATTGATTTGTCTGGTATAGATAGCCAATGGCTCAAACCCAAGAGATGGCTGAAACCCAGAGGAGAAATAAATCTGACTTGAAGAATCACTGAGAATGAACTGACTCTTAGGTGATAGGAAAAGACGTGGTCTTTGGCCTTTCTTTGACTTTCTCTGTTGTGACGTGGGAGGTGTGGGTTTCTTGGTTGGTAATTACAGCCAAGTAGGTCACTAAGGTTCAGGTTTTCTCCTGAGATCAACAGAGGAGTCAGACTCTGTCCCAATAGTAAGGGGCTACCATGTAAATTGATCTCAGTTAGGTGAATTGCTCCCAAAGTGATGGGTGTGTTTTTAAGCAAGAATAATGACAGAACTTTTGGGGTTTCACATGGAGATATGCCCCCTTTTCCCCTGAGAAAGGGTAGTTACTATAATTTTCAAAGTACTTATTAGGCACTAAAGAAAGTTTTCACATAACATTGTTATGCTATTTTAAGGATGAGGAAAGGATCTTTCAGAGTTAAATAAATAACACAAGAATGCAGAGCCAGCACCTGGCAGAGGCAAAGCTGGCATGCAGGCTGGCATCTCTTCCAGTCAGCCGCCCACCCCCCACCCCCAGGAGACTCTCCCTGAGCCTATAGTTCCTTCTTACCAGTGCGGGGGTGGGGGAGTGGTGGCAAAGGCATCATTTTTCCAGTTATTTTAGAGCACAGATTTTGCTAAGTGCATTTCTCATTTCTATCCTCACAAAACACCCATGGTTCCTTTAAGTGGGGTCAAGAATGTTGGATTTCTATATGAAATTCTAAATTCTTAAATCCATGATGCTTTTTCTCCCTTTCTTTCATAATTAAAAAAAAAAAAATCAAAAGTAGTGACAAATTCTCTAATTAGGACATTTTTTCTCCCAAGGAAAATAATTTTAGATCAACTGTTCAGCCTTCATTAAAGCCATTACCACTCTATGGAACAGAAAATATGTTAGAGCTTCCTACTGCTGTGTTTACAGCTGGATTGTCTTCTATTCCACATTTTATCAAACTGTGGTGTAATCAAGGTACAGGTTAAGGTAACACATTATTAGACTTCCCAGGAGAAGTGTAAATGAACTCTGACTTGTATATTGGCTAATTATTTTGTGTGCTACATCATTAGCTAAGAAAGTCTTTACACTTAGACGTATTAATGACAGGAAAATTCAAGCCTATCATTTTTAAAGGGCACAATAGCATTATCCAAGGACATGTTATAGCTGAGCCATGGAAAAGGGATTTCTTCTTCTCAATTTATAACTGTTTCCTGACTGTAAATGTTGTAATTCTTTATTGCAGAAAATGCAAGAAGATACTGAAAACCACAAAGAAAAATATAAAAATTGCTTGAATCTCATAACCCAGAGATAACTACCATTAACATATTCTAACTCTAAGTATATGTAAAATATGCAAATATACTTATAAGTTCACAAAATTGAGACAGTAGTATATCCATTTGTTTATAGATTAATATTTTTCATTTAATAAAACAGGAACACATCCCTAGTTTTAAAAAATATTTATATACAGTTATATTTATGAATATAAAATTCATAATATATCAACGTTTATTTAGTCAACACTCTATTATCATTTACTTTGTTTCAAGTTTTTGAACTATTATAAACAATCCCAGCAGGAATACATTTATAGAAAAAAAATGGTATCAATCCCTATGATGGTTTCCTAAGAATAAATTAGTGGAGTCCAAGAATATGTAACATTAAATTCTTTTTTCTAAAATGTTATACCAATTTAATGCCTAGCAGCAGTGAGAAAACATTGTTTATGACTCTATCATTGCTGAGAGTAGCTATTATCAAGACTTTTAAATAATTACCAATTTGACAGATTAAAGATTTTATCTCATTTTTATTTAATGGAAGGTCTTTTTGATTATTACTGATTATTAAAGTGGAAAATTGTTCAATATAGTTATTAGTCATTTATAATAAATTATATTTTACTTTTTATTGTGTACATTTCATTCATTCATTCATCCATCCCTCCATCCATGTATCCGTTCATTTGTTAAGTGGCTACGCTGCTGTCTGCAGCCTCATTCCAGCTGCTGGAAACACAGAGGTGAACATGACAACCTCCTGCTCTCACAGGCACACATGCTCCTGAAGGGAGACAGAGAAACAGAACTTCAAAAACAAGCAAATTAACTTCAGCCCATGTGTAATCATTTCCTAGGGCTGCTGTCACAAATGACCACAAACTGGGTGTCTTAAAGAATAGAAATGTATTTACAGTTTTGAGGCGAGAGGTTGGAAATCAAGGGGTCAGCAGGGCCTCACTTTCTCTAAGGCTCTAGGGGAGTCGACTTCCTTACCTTCTTCCAGTGCCCAGTGGCCCCGGGTGTTTCTTAATTTGTGTCATCGTCACACTAATCTCTGCCTCCATCTTTCCTCTGGTTTTCCTTGATGTCTCTCTCTCGAATCTCTCTCTCCTTTCTCTTAGAAGGACATCAGGCATTGCCCTGATAGCCTACCCTAAACAGTATGCACGCATCTGAACTCAATGATTATCTGCAAGGACTGTATTTCCAAATAAGGTTACGTTCACAGGTGTTGGTGCTTAGAACTTGAACATAACTTTGAGAGGGTCACGGTTCAACCTGCCACACTGTGCCAAGGTGCAAAGGCAGTGTGAATTTCAACTTCCAAGACAGAGAGTGGTCAGGGATGGGTTGGGAGGCCTCCTTGAGATGCAGCAGCCAGGAAAGACCTTGCCGGGAAAGTCACCACTAAGCTGAGACCCAGATGAGCCAGCCACACAGAGATCTCCAAGGAGCAAGCAACAGCCTTCGTGGTATCCCCAAGGGCTAGAAAAATAGGAAGGGGCTGGATTATGTAGGACTTTATGGACCATGGTAAAGAGATTATAATTGATCGGGATATAAAATTATCTTTTAAAATAACTGTTACTGGATGCTTACTATGTGCCAGACAATACTGAAACGAGTTTTATATAACTTAACTTCCCTCATACATACACAAAAAAATAGTTTTCACAGCTTCTGAAAATAAGAAAATAAAGGCTTCGAAATTCTAAATAATTTTTTAAAGTTACAAAGATACTTAGGAACATTTCTTATTGTTTTATAAGTGCTTATTATGTTAAGTATGTTAACCTATAATTTTTCCAATTTGTACTTTCTCTTTTTTTTTTAAGATTTTTTTTATTTATTTGACACAGAGATCACAAGTAGGCAGAGAGGCAGGCAGAGATAGAGGGGGAAGCAGGCTCCCCGCTGAGCAGAGAGCCCAATGTGGTGCTAGATCCCAGGGCCCTGGTATCATGACCTGAGCCAAAGGCAGGGGCTTAACCGACTGAGCCACCCAGGCACCCCGACCAATTTGTACTTCTTTTTAAGATAGGCTCTGGGCTTCTTAACCAACTGGTATTACCTATTGATACACTTAATTACCTATTTATCTATGTACCTATGCAACTATATTTTATTTTATGGATTCCATCTTTCCTGGTGTGATTAGAAAAAAAAGAAAAAGAAACTTCATCATCAGGGATTATGATAAATGGTGGCCTGTCTTTTATTATGATAGTC
This sequence comes from Lontra canadensis, assembly GCF_010015895.1. NCBI lineage: Eukaryota > Metazoa > Chordata > Mammalia > Carnivora > Mustelidae > Lontra > Lontra canadensis. Next base: position 9,050,381 of record NW_022631065.1, on the reverse strand, counting down.
TTATGCTTTCTTTCCTTCCCTGATGTGTGTGTGTGTATGTGTTCATTTATTTTACATGTATTTTTATCATCCATCTGGAAGAGGTTTTTGAACTAGAACTCAGAACTTTGGTTCTTCTGACCAATAAAACAGAAAAAAACTGGTGTCATGATGAAGGCCTTCACTCTGGTATATTGCCTTAAGCCCCTATACGCAGCTGCAACCTCAAACCTAAATCCACGGTGGTAAAAATCATTTTCTGTGCTAGAGCATGGTATGACCTTGTCTTTGTCAGTACAGGCAGCTAGCAAAAAAATACCATAAACTGGGTGGCTTAAACAAACATTTTTCACAGTTCTAGGTGTTTGGATATCCAAGTTAAGGTGCCAGGACAGCTGGTGTGTGTTGATAGTCCTCTTCCTTGTTTGAAGGTAGCCATCTTCTCTCTGGCCCCTCATATAGCAGAAACTAGAGAGAGAACCTCTGGTGTCTCTTCTCCTTCTTATAAAAGCACCAATTCCATCATGATGGCTCCACCCTCATGACCTCATCTGAAACTTAATTACTTGCCTAAGGCGCACGCTCTCTCTCTAAATGTCATCGTATGAGGAAGGAGGGTTTTGACATAAGAATGGTGGAAGTGGGGGCCGGGGACGCATTCAATCCTGCGCAAATCTCTAGCTCTTGGCTTTTCAAATTACAGAGCATTAATGTGGCTTTATAATAATCTTCTCTACGGGCTTCTTGCGGTGGCACATTTCTTTCTGAGAGGGAAAGTTGTGAGTCTGTGTTTGGTATTCTCTTTTGTTTGTTTTTATTCTGTCCCAAGGCTATCCTATATATCAGATTTACTCTAAAAATAATTACTTTTTACCTGGATTCCAAAAGTGATTCAGGCCCTTCTCTTTTCCTTTGGCTGTTTTGAAAATGTTCAAGGAAAGGATAGGGGAAGGGGTGTTCTTCTGCTGATTTTGTTAGATACTTAAAATTAGAACTATTTCTATATTCACACATATATAAGAACATAACTACTAATGAAGTTCTGACTTCTCATCAAAATGAATTTTTCCATCAGTACCACTTGATTTCCAGAGTTAAACTTTTATCATGGATGCCGCTGGCTTCAACGAAGTGTCTTGTTTGTTTTCTAAGTCAATCATATGCTGTATTTTCAAAAAAGTCAGATCTCCTAGTTGTTGGTTGTTGGTCAGATTGCTAAGCTAACAGAGTCTAATATCAGATAAAATCAGAAAGAAGGGACAGTGATATTGAAGTAGCTTAATTGGTTTAGTGACTGATTTGGCAAAAAAAAAAAAAAATCAAAAGGCTACAAATTATTTAAAAACATCTGATAATATGTAAACTGTTCACATTAAGCAGCCAAACATATGAGAGTGGGTCCATAAGAACATCAAGAAGCACAGACCTTTAAAACCAAAAATGGCATGTTCTCAGAAAACTGATTCTTATGCACTTATATGTGACAAAGAAGCCATATCTCAGTTTGGTAGATTTCAAGCACTCTATCAACTTCCAGCCCCAAAAGAAAAAAGGGTGATTATTGATATGAAACTCAAAACAGAAATCATACAGAGAAACAAGAAAAATCCTACCAATTTTCTCACATAGAAGTAACTCTTGTTTAAGCAGCTACATCAGATCCATTTATATAATTGTAAAATATAGATGGTTCACTTTAAGTTAGAGATTCTGAAAACCATGCTCAGAATTTTATGGGAGCTCAATTATTTATTTTATGCTGCTTTCATTCTACTTTCCCCTTATATAGTAACAATACACACAAATTCCTCAAAACATGATAAATAAAATTAAATCACCCTATTATATCCACTAACGAGAACTAGGAGGTTAAATGATTTGTTTTTGTATGGGTTATCCTTATTCTTTCTCTTGATTAGAACAGTTTAGGAGCTGGAACTTTTTTTTTTTTTTTCCCTTCCCTTTCCCCCCCTTCTTTTTCTATGCCATCTGGGTAGGCAAACCCAATTAGCACATGTTGAAAGCTAGCAACACCTTTTCCAACATTTCAAAGTTTTGGCAAGCTTTAAAAGTTACTGTGTCACATAAAAGCTCATTTGGCACATTACAGGGTTTGCAGTATGAATTTATCATATGGAATGATCATTTTCCAAGTGTATCGAGAACATATAGCACAATTGGAATTCGAAAGATCAGTTGAAATAAACTTCATCATTGTGGTTCTAGGATCAAACAGCTCAATCTCTTTAATGGAGTTCTTCACCTTCTTTCCTTATACAAAAGAGAAAAGAGTTATGGTTCAGAAAAACCCTGGCCTTGGTCTGAGACAGTCTTATTCCTGGCACTCTCTCAACTCACTAAGGAAATCTTGGAAAGGATGGAGATGAAGGCTCCAAGTTTACACTACGGGTTTTATAAAATTCCCCAATTCTTCTGTCTTTCTCATTATGCTAATGGTTTCCAATGCTTCTCAGAGCTTAGCAATCATTGCTCTCCTCAATGATTATATACCTGGAGCTGGCTGCCAATTGCCCACTAGTTTCTCCCTTCTACGTCGGTAACATGCATTAGAGGAATTCTCTGGTGCATTATGCTTGACTGTTGTGGTACATATGTTATATTGCCTTGTTTGCCATCTGTTCCAAACTCCTTTAAGGGTGCCTTCCTTTACTGAAGAGGCTGGACAACAAAATATTACATTTCCCAGGCTCCCTTGCACCCAGAGTTCCAGATGTTATTTAGGACCCACATTTAGATACACTTGCCTGAGCGTTGAATCTGTAATTAAGTTAAGTAGGGAGACAGGCAATAACCCTTAAAACATCCATTTCCCTGTTGCATATCAAGCAGCCATAACAGGGCTCGGGGGTCAATAGTTCTGACAGCCGCTCTATATCTCTGAATCAGTATCCAAACAGCTGAGTCAGCAGCTACCCCATTTTTAAGATTCTGGATTATGGCCAAATTGATACTTCTTTTGGTAGACTGGTTCTATGGATTTTCTATGCTGGGTCCTTCTATGAGTTTCAGCCCAGACCCTGCTCTGCCAGCTTTTCCAATGATATATGTGAGCCTCTACCTCCCAGGATTATATAATTTCAGGTTTAAAAAAAACGGTTTTCATTTGTACTGAATTCTGACTCATACAGCCATATTGTACTACAATGAGATTACTATGTCCTTGATCTCAAACTACGTTTATGAGATGATTTAAGCTATACCACATATTGTCCTTTATCTCCCTCTTGCTTACACAGAGAGGAGATCATGAGGAATTATTTTGGAATTATAAATATCTCAGTAGTTCAAGAAGACAGTTTATTCTAAAACTCTTGGCATCAAAGCAGATCAATCTACAATTATTTTTGTGTGTGTTCCTATTGGTACAAAGAACTATACTGAAAGCATACATCACATAATACCTCCATACATACATACCCACATCTTAACTGCCCAATGCATACAACTGTTTGGATGCTCCATTGTAAACCAGTCTCTTCTCCCTAACCCAATCCAAAAGCATGCTAAAAATATGAACAAAACTGACACTGGAACTAATATTACCATTTCTCTATGGTCATATGTTATTCTTTTATTTATTTATTTATTTATTTATTTATTTATTTATTTATTTGACAGAGATCACAAGTAGGCAGAGAGGCAGGCAGAGAGAGGGGGGTAGGCAGGCTCCCCGCCAAGCAGAGATCCCGACGCGGGGCTTGATCCCAGGACCCTGAGATGATGACCCGAGCCGAAGGCAGAGGCTTTAACCCACTGAGCCACCCAGGTGCCCCAGTCATATGTTATTCTTACTTTTAAATCTTCCCTAATGTCTAAACAGACTCGATGTCTTATTAATCCTTCTATGTCAGCCATTCTTTATCAAGGGCAACATGTTAGAGGGGAGCCAAATAGCTCCAGTCTGCTACATTCTGGCTCTCTGTGAGTGACATCCTCTCATTGTCCTTAGTCAGAACAATGAGCCCAGTAATTCTAAGCTATAGTGTTGGAAGACAGCTAAATGAGAACATTCACACATCAGTGGTGACTGGCATAGTAGCTGCTCCAAAAAGAGTTGCTTCCTGTCTGCTGCCATCATTCTCATTCCAGTCATATCATACCTGTGGTTTTAATAACCTCTGAATATTTCTGGCTGGGGCAGAAGGCATTTAGATAGATAGCTCATCATATAAGAGGACTTTGAGGGGCACCTAGGTGGCCCAGTCATTTGAGGGTTGGACTCTTGGTTTGGGCTCAGGTCATGATCTCAGGGTCCTGAGATAAAGCTTTACCTCAGCCTCTGCACTCTCCTTGTCCCACTTCGTCCCTCCTGCTCTGCGTCCCCCCTGACTCGAGCTATCTCTTTCTCTCTCAAATGGATAAATAAACAAAAGACTTTTCTAAAAGATTGGCTCAGTCGTTAAGCCTCTGCCTTCAGCTCAGGTCATGATCCCAAGGTTTGGGATCAAGCCCCCACATCAGGCTCCCTGCTCAGTGAGGAGTCTGCTTCTCCCTCTCTGACTCCCCCTGCTTATGTTCTCTCTCTTGCGCTTGCTGCGTCTCTCTCTCTCTGTCAAATAAATAAATAAAATCTTAAAAAAGAAAGAGGTCTTTAGATGAAAAGAGCAAGGTGCCTTATGCATGTAATCTTGGGTTTTCACCATAAATTCCTCCTATGGTGCCATCAAATCAGTTTTAAGCTTTTACCGATTATGAAAAGGTTATCGATAACATTTCAAATGTTTGCAATCTTTAATTCCTATGTAAATTTCTACAGTTTTAACATATTTGTTTTCCTAATTATGTTATAAACTGAACTCAAGACTTATGCTTCATTCCTTGCTGCATACCATACTATAGGTTTCTAAAAAGTTTATATTGACCTGATCTGACATGTAGTTTTAGAATAAGCCACATTCTTGGATCACTGCAATATTTTAAAATTCCAAAATAATTCCTCATGCCCATATCTTTGTCTCTCTGTCCTTTTACTCATTTTACTTTTTGGTGTACTCCTAAAATACAATTTTAATTTTTTTTATTTTTGTAATTTTTACTAATAGATATCTTGTTAGAATTTTTGCAATAAGAATTAAAATCTGTCTAGTCTTACAACAATAGCTATTTCTGAAATTATACTCAACCCCCCAAATTCTGATTCACTTAGACTAAAAAGTCACTCTTCAAATTGTCACCTTGTCATGGGTGAACTAAGGAAATACTGAATGGAATCAACTTATTATGTTCATATATCAGACTATCCTAAAGTGATCTTTCAGTGGCTGACACATCTCGTGTCTTAATTAAAATTTTTTTTTAATAAATGAGATGAAGATTCTTAAAAGCACAGTGCTTGCAATAGAGAAAAATTTTTGCTGTTCTTTAAAAATAGATTAGAATCAACGATGGTTCAATATGTTTTTTAAGATTTTATTTATTTATTTATTTGAGAAAAAAGAGAATAAAGGGGGGTGCGGGGAGGGAGCAGAGGGAGAGGGACAAGAAGACTCCACTCCAAGACTAGAGGTGCTACGCTTGTGAGGCTCAATCCCAGGACCCCAAGACCACAACCTGAGCTGAAATCAAGAATCGGACACTCAACCGACTAAGCCATGCAGGTGCCCTGATGGTTCAATATTTTTTAAGCAAATATCATTTCTCATACTCTTTAGTGTATTTTTTATAAAGTTATTTATAAATATTATTAACTATTGGAGTTTAACAAATACTTCAGTATCATATATTCTCTGCACTGCTCTGAAGAGACACACATGTAGACAACTTTGCTATGTAAAAAAGTAGTCTAAACGTTTGGGTGGAATTAGGTAGTTGTTGGATGAATGATGATTTACCAATTCCATCAGTGGCTTCAGTGGTTCAACGTGTCAACATGGCTATTGCCTTGCAAAGGGTCCCTGCTTTCGTACACATCTTGAAAATACTTATGTAATGTGGAGCCTGTTCAAAAGGCTCATTCCTACAAGGAAAAGAAAAAAGCCAAAATCCGAGTTCCCAAAATGAATGAAAATGTGTTCATTCCTCCCACTTCAGGGAGGTGTCAAAAAAGACTGTCAGTTTCATAATTATGCCTCTTGAGCAGATGGGTGGTAAGACATTCTATGACATTTGAGAAGAAAATAATTTTAAAACCCTAAAAATAATAATAAAGGAACTTCTAAATAAAGTGCATGCTCCAACACAGAAGTAAAATATCTTAAAGTAGAAATGGGTTTTTTAGAACAACTAGAGACCCATTTGTTAGCTAGACCTTTCTATGTTTACAGTACATACACCATCAGGTTTTACAGCAGGTCATAACAAAAGACAACCCTGTAGAATGTTCTGGAATAGCTACATAAGTTTGGAGCCGATGAATTTATGTAGTATGAATCTACAGTTTGCTTCTGCTTTGAATCAACCACAGGAAATAGCTGATGCAGAGAACAAGGTTAAAATTACAATATGAAGTAGGGGTTGGGAGAGGGGTGGTTAATTTCCAGCTTTTGTTTCATTCACTCAAAAAGAACAAGTAAAACATAATACAAGGAGGAAACACACAGCTCAAATTTCTATCACAACCTGAAGGCTACCTGGCTCTCTGAACTGCCAAATCTATTGATAGACGATAAAGATTTCCATTCCCTGAATCATCACACCCTTTCAGAACCCTGTATTTTCCTGTCAGTGTTTCTTTGGGTCGACTGAGTAGATAAACACTGCAGCTTTAGGTGTGAAGTCTATCTGAAGAGGCATAAAAAAGGATATTGACAAGTCATTTGTTCTCCTGTCTTTTGTGTCAGATTCAGAAAACCAAGGGAGAGCAAAAGAAAAACCAAAAAGATTTCAAAGCCTGTATCAAATTTTGGTTGATTTAGCAACCTGACTCCTGCAACTACCGGGATGGTTCTAATAAACAGATGGCCCTCACTTTCAAATATAAAATGTTTTTAAATTACACGAGTAATATGTGCCTATTATAGAAAATAAAGAGAAGTTAAAAAAAAAAAAGAAAGAAAATAAATGTCATCCACAATTCCACCACCTATTGATCAAGACTATAAGTATTTGGTGCTAGTTCTTCCAGGTGTTTTTCTATATACACATAACCGTATTTGCAAAAATAAGATCATTTTATGCTTATGGTTTTGTGGGTTGCTGTTCGATGTACATTTCTTTTTTTTTTTTTTCAAGATTTCTTTTAATTTATTTATTTGAGGGAGAGAGAGAGAGAGAGATAGTAAGAGAGAGCACAACCCTCGGGGTACCTGGGTGGCTCAGTGGGTTAAAGCCTTTGCCTTCGGTTCAGGTCATGATCCCAGTATCCTGGGATCAAGCCCCACATCAGGCTCTTTGCTCTGCTTCCTGCTTCCTCCTCCTCTCTCTCTCTGCCTGCCTCTCTGCCTACTTGTGATCTCTGTCTGTCAAATAAATAAATAAAATCTTAAAAAAAAAAAAAAAAGAGAGAGAGCATGAGCAGCGAGGAATGGAAGAAGCAGGCTCTCCATGAGTAAGGAGCCGATCCCAGTACCCTGAGATCATGACCTGAGCTGAAGACAAACGCTTAACTGACTGAGCCCCCCTAGGCGCACGTCCATGTACATTTCTTGACAACTTGCATTGTCATTAGATTCTTACCATTTTTGATGGGTGTTATACTGTTTATATGCACATGTAATAGAGTAATATAATATAATATAGAGATAGATATATAGTTCCTGCTACATTATATATGCTGTTGAGAGATAAAATGAGACATATTATAAATTTTAAGAGTTTGTTTGAGCACTTAGCTCTTTGGAAAAGGTAAACTGGAAGTGGTTAGCAGCATTTCGCTGCCAGGAGCCAAGGGAAAGACTTACATGGAGACATGTGGACATAAAGAAAGGAAAGTATTTGAGTGGCTATAGCTTACAGCCTAGTTGGTTGTTTGTGATTGTCCTTGGGGTTGTAATTTTGTGACCTTCTCGGATTTACAGACTTCAGTTTTGGTTTGCTTACCTAGGCCACCGTGGCTTTACAGCCATCCCAATCTAATCACCTCCTCCTTTAATTGAATTAACAATGCGAATGATGTATGTGCTACTGCATTCCGGACAGTATTAGTATTTCGCTTGGGTTATTTCTAATGTTTTGATTTGAATACTGCTGTGTGATGAATTTTCTCATCTATACAATGTTTCAAATAAATTTTCTAAATAATTGAAATAGTTTTCTTAAAATCTTATGAGTAGAGTTGCAAGGTCAAAAAGGATGTAGATGCATACTTTTAAAATTTTTTATCACCAAATTTTCTTCCAGAAAAGTTTCCTCTAATTTATGCTATTTGGTTACTAGGGAAGCCAAAAAACTATTAATAATTTTGTTGGCAATTTCTATTTTTTATTCTGCGAATCCTTATTCGTGACTTTCTTAGGGTTTAGTAGCACATAACAGAAATCACCACAACTCTTACAAGTAATTGGAATGTAATACAGGGTATTATATGTTTATAAAATAATTGGAAGACTTGGAAACAAAAACTGCAGCCTGAACACGCACAATAGAGGAGGTGTGCTGCGTAACCCACCGGGCAAGTCACCATGCCCCAGCTTCTGTGAGAATTGGCTCACAGCTCTCCACTCCTCCCCAGAATTTTCTCTGGCTGAATGGGAATTGTCTCTCCCTGGAGGTTAAGTCACACTCCTCCCCAGAAGAAGCCAACAGCCAATAACTGATTGACATGAGGTATAAAAAGCCAGATCCCTTGCCTCAAGGTGGTACAGTTAATGCCCCAAAGTTCCCTTCAAAGCTCCCCTCAGGTACTAGCTACCTTCTTCCTTAGTCTCTCCATCCCCACTCTGCTTCCCTAACTCCCCTTCCTCTAAGAGCATTCCATCAACAAATCACTCACAGAAAAATCCCCATTTTGGCTCTGCTTCTAAGGATCCTGACTGAACACAATAACCCTGAGAATAATATTGCAAAACTGGTCAACCATGAAGGCTGGTGGGCCGACTGAAAAGCTTGGGAGTCGGAAGGCTGCTTTCCCAGTGCTGCTCTAGTTCATTCATATATATATATATATATGCATATATATGTAAGCAAACAGCCCAGATGTTGTATCTTAATATCCATAAAGCTAAGGAGTGTCCGTGTCACCACTACTGTTGCTGCCACAAAACTAATCACCCACACAAATGAAATTGCCTGCAGAAGCAGCAAGACAGCAAAAGCATGTCTTTCATCTCACAGGTCTCGTCTACATTTTTGTACTCCGTACAGAAAGAAGTACTTCACATTTCTTTGCAGAAGTTTGGACCCCAAGCACTATGGAAGTCTGATGAACATTGTCTTCAGCTTCCCAGCCCCCTCCAAGCTTTTAAGATATTAAAGTTAGTTGCAGGGTTTAGAAGGATTTGAGTGGCCGGTGTGCCACTATGTACCACTGGGATTTCTGCTTATTTTCTATGATGGATTCTTCCGCTCCCTCCCCTGTCTGATGATTCTTGGCTCATCATTTGTGCCTTAATGTAATTTATGATGATTTTTGACGTCCAGAATGCACTTTTCCTTATAGTTTCTCTTTGCTATTACCCTGGCACGGCTTTCCCTATGAAGGTTATAAACAAAAATATTTCTTATGTTCTATTCTAGGCCTTTCAGAGATCTGTTATATACATTTCACTGTTTTATATTAGATTGGCATATCCAGCGAGGTAAAGACTCTAACATTTTTTCCAAGGTAAGCAGCTAAGTATGTAAGCAAAGATTATTGAATAATTAATTTTTAGAGTCAAACTTGAATGTAATCCTTTTTGATACTTTAAGATTTGTGCTCACTTTTATTGCTAGCCTGTCTGTCTGACCCCAGCTGTTGTTACAGAGCGCTTTACAATAGCCAGCAGAAAAAAGCAAACTCTGACATTCTTTTTCCAACTTTGCTACAGTATTTCTCAAGAATCACTGTGTCAAGTGCTAGAACAAATCATTTGAGCATTGTAAGTGCAATTGCATTAAATTTATAATTTTTTTTAAAAAGCACTTATGGTGTTGGATCATGTTATTTAAGATGATTGGATTTTGTTTTTGTTTTTTTTTTTTTTAGTGTGATGGTTAACTTTTAACATTTTCTTCACATAGGTGTCACAACTTTTTTGTTATAAATTTTACCATGATCCCAGGGTCCTGGGATCGGGTCCCAACATCGGGCTCCTTGCTCGGCAGGGAGCCTGCTTCTCCCTCTGCCTCTGCCTGCCACTCTGTCTGCCTGTGCTCCCATGCTCTCTCTCTCTCTCTCTCTCTAACAAATAAATAAATAAAATCTTAAAAAAAAATTTTACGTGAGTAAATTATTTTTTCTGTGAGTCTTCAGGTTGGAATATTTATTTCCCCATTTATTTTAGTAAATGGATATCCTAAGAATAGAGAAGAGCTTTCAATGTTTATGTAATGGTACCTTTATCCTGTTTTCTGTACTGTCAAGGATATAGAGAGCTGTGTTTAGGTCTTCTATTTCTGTCCATTTTTTCCAATGCGGTTCATGAAGGCAAATTTTTTCTTTTTAAATAAACTTCATGACAGCTCTAGCTGTCACATGCACATGTAAATCTCATAAAACAATGTGGGTTTTTTGTTTCAAATATTGATTTTAAATTTAAATTCTATTTTTTGTTTTAATATTGTGCCCACTGCTTTGACTTTGCTTGTGCCTACCTTTTGCATTTTACTTTGGAGTTTTGTATTTTTTTTTAATCATTTTATTTAGCAGCACCTGGGTGGCTAAGTTTGTTAAGTACCTGACTTCAGCCTTAGATCATGATCTCAGGGTCCTGGGTTTGAGCTTTACCTCACATCAGTCTCCCCATTCAGCAGGGAGTCTGCTTCTCCCTCTCCCTCTGCCCCTCTGCCCTGCTTGTGTTCTCTTGCTCTCTCTCTCAAATAAATAAATAAAATCTTTTAAAATATAAAATAAAACCATTTTATTTAAGTATGATTGACATACAAAAAGTTGTATATACTTAATATCTATAACTTCATGTGTTTGCAGATAAATTGATGTCCGTGAAATCATCACGATGATCTGTGCCATAAACACATTCACCACCTCTAAAAGTTCTGTATTTTTGTACAGACTTTCATTCCTTAATTTTTAACATTGGTCTATTAGTTCATTTAAAATGATGGTGTATAGTGAGGATTGTTTTTTAGCATAATCTGAGATGTGTATAAAAAAGCACTCCCACATAACCTGAGCAAACCAAAAAGGAGGGAGGAAAATAGAGGTACCAGTTTGACAGTTGGGAGTGGGATTGGGGGTAAAATAATTTTCTACAGGAGGAAGCCCATCATGGATCGTGAATAAAGTTAAAACATCAGTCAACAACAGCATAGAATCACATTATCTAGAAATTCAGGAATAGATTGCCAAAAAAAACCAGATAAAATATTTTGAAGATTTTAAAGTGAGCAATTCTGAAGACAAGAAGGGCAGCATACCGCTGCTTTTTATTATGAGACTTATAAATAATTTGACTTAAAATATGTAAATGCTTACTTAGATAAAAGTAAATTTAAAACAGACAAAAGAAAAATAAATTGATTGATATAAGGAAAATAAAAATACCACATCATTTAAGATAATGGTAACCTCTTGAAGACTGAAAGACAAGATCTTGTAACAGTGTTAACCTCTGAGGAAAGGCAATAGGAGAGGGGTAGAAAAATGTACATTTTACAACTCCCTGTAATGTTTGATGTTTTTTTTTACACCGTGTACACACTTTCTTTCATATTAAAGGTGTTATATATTTTTAATTTTTTAAAAAAGAAAAATAGGAAATTGTTTTAAATAGAAACAAAAGAAATTTGAACTAGAGTAAACAAGCTAATTAGAGTTGTACCTCATTTTACATTGCAGACATATGACAAAAATTTCCTTAAACAAATTAAGGAATCTGAATACTTATATATATTAAAAAAAAAAAAAAAACCTTCCGTGGTAAAACCAAACAGGAAATATGTATCCCTATCTGTGTGTTAGATTGCAACAAAAAATTATAAATAATGGGTGCATTAGCTTCATACATGCACACACGCACACACACACCAGATAATATACTTATCTTTATAATGTATACATATATAATATCTATCTTAGTGTAAATAGATCTAAATCCTACCTTAATTCTAATTAGAATACTATTTCCCTATCCTTGGGATCATGGGATTTTCTTCTATAGTGAATGTCTAGCTATTATGCTTCTTCAAATAATGTAGTAAGAGATCACATAGTGGAAAATATCCTGATGGTGAGCATATTTGAAAAGGGTTCTGTGAGCTCTATACTCATATAAAAGCCTGGGCTTCAGAAACTCTCCCCTCAGCACTTGACTGGGAGGAAGGGAAGTGAAGATAGGACTGGTTTCTAGTTGCCAGATCTGTTGACCCTTTGGGAATGGTGGGGAGTAGAGAGGACCTCTCAACAAACCCACCCCATTGCTGGGAGATTGAGTTTCTGTATTTACAATAATCGTTGTGACTGCCACCTTTTCTGGTGTTAAAACAGACCTACATTCTCAGGAAGCTGCTATGTGGTTCCTGCCTCCCACCCATTTCTTTAGCCATAAATATAAGAATTGTGAGATCCCAGCTGCCTCAACTTCCTCATTCCCAGTTGGCAAAGGTCATTTTTCCTCAACATGGGTCACTCTTCTTGTCTCTAGTCTTTGTCTAAACGAGGAGAAAAAAAAATCAACCTCCTGCATTCTCTGTTGAATTCTGCTGCATCGTGATTCATTTTGGCAATGGCAATATTTCATGTTCACTGGGAGTTCTCTTCATAAGTTGTCCCGTGTCTACTGCATTTGGCAGAAATGGTTAGTGTTTGGCATGTACATAAAACTAATTCAAACATCAATGCAAAGCTTTTACTTTCTTTTTTTTTTAATGATTTATGTTAGAATTAATAGAATTAAATCTTTCAAGAAATGACCCAGAAATATTTAAGAGTACATTTGACACATCTGTGAGGAAATTTCTTCTGCAATCTCCTAAGTTAGAAGAAAATGTATTATATTTCACGGATTAGCAAGGTAAGCAGTCTTTTTCATTTGTAAGTTAACAGATTATTTTACTGTCGTATGGAAGTCTTTTTTTTTTTTTTTTCCCTTAATATAAGGACAAAACTTCCATTTGGGAAGTGTAGGTGAGCTTATGAGGTCATTCAAAAAGGACTCCTGGATGTGCTCATTATGCATCTGTATATGTTACCTAAATAATTGTCTAGAACATTTCATTAGCTGTCTGTTGTGCTATAAAAAATTACCACAGATATAACATCTTAAATGACACAAACTTAGTATCTTATAATTCTGTAGGTCAGAGGTCCACCACAGGTCTCACTGGGTTAAAATCAAGGTGCTGTCAAGGTTGGGTTCCTTTTTGGAGACTTGAGGTAAGATTCTATTTCCTTGCCTTTTCCAGTTTCTGGAGACTGCCTCCATTCCCTGAGTCAGGGCCCCTCCCTCCAGCCTCAAAGCCAACAGCAGTAGCCCCTCTCTGAGCCTGCTTTCATTCTTGCATCTCCTTCTCTGACCACAACCGGGAAGGATTCTTTGATTTTGAGGACCACCATGGAGAATTGGGCCCACCTAGATAATCCAGGGTACTCTCCCAATTGCCAGGTCCTTATATTAATCACATCTGCAAAGTCCTTTTTGTCATGTAACATGTTCACATATGTAACATATTCATAGATTCCAGGGATTAGGATGTGGACAAATATGAAGTTTTACAAAAAATTATCAACAAAACAAAACAGAAACAACAAAAAACTACTTATAAGGCTCTTGATCGATCTGTCTTTTAGAACATTATAAATGGATTTCAGATCATTTTCTGAGAAAAAGTGTTAACTTGGAGTTTATGGAAAGTTCTGGTCTCCTCAGTAGGAGAAGAAAGGGCCTTTGGTCACAGATAACATCTTTTCCAGGAAACCAATCCTGCTTCTTGACAGGGCCCCTAAAATTTGTTGATATTTAAAATGGCGCATTGTTCAGTAGGAGAAACACTGGTGTTTAAAATTCCATATAATTATTTGTCTACCAGGCAACATAAGACCTCAGCCATGTTGGGTGGAATCTGATGGGGTTGAGCCTGTCATCGTCCTTCAGGCAGACTCACTCCCGTAGGCTAAAGAGGTCCTGGGAGCTTCTCCAGGTCCCCTGTTGGATGCAGTGGTTTCTGGACATATAATGATCAATGATCAACAGACTCTATAGTCTACCTCCTGTTTTATTTGTTGGGATTACATTTTCTACACAGGCACCTTTCCATTTGGTAGCCAGATTGGGAGGAATGTTGCCCTGTCTCAAAGCCTTCCTCGATGATTACCCTTCTTCAGTGCCTCTCTCCAAAGCTCAGGGGAAACCTGAAGGACACAGGTGCCTTCCGAGCCCTTCCTTACTACGCCATGTCTTCACTGCTCTCTCCTCACATCCTCACTGCAGGTGCCTAACATCGGGCAGATGTGTGTTTTCTGCCTCTCCTGCTTATTTTCTCGAAGTGGTTTGCACAGCAGATGTTCCAGTAAATGTTTTCTCCTTCGCCTTTTCACAATTTTGCTACAAAATAAGAACTGTATACATGCTATTGCCCTTCAGATTTTCAAAGAGAAGACTCTTCACAGCTCCCTTTCCACCTCCTAGGAAACTGCCCCCCCCTTCCTTCTGGGCACAGGTGTAACTTCTTAGAAGTGTGTGTCCCATTATGCTTCTTTCATCGGCTCCTTTTTCCACTACTAGGTGCCTTTCTCTACAGCCTGATTGCTGCATAATTCTTTTCTAACTTCAGATTCTGCTACTTCTTCTGACCCAATAGCATGGCCAGTGAAACAGTTTGCATACCTGTCCTCTATCATCCCAGAACTATTCTTAGTCCTGAAAATTTATCACCCTGCTTTGGAAAATGACAGATACAAGGTCAGGTATCATCAAAAAAGAAAAGCTCATTACATTAAGTGAGCATCTCTATTAATTTTATTATAATAATATCTGCAATAATGATCATCTGATCATATACATGCATTTTATAAATCTAATATAATATTTTAATAATATCAAATCCATTAAGTGTTGAGTTATTGAAATGCACTTACTTGTTCAGTCTACCAATATTTCTTGGCACCTTGTGCCAACTGTGTGCTAGGCACAGAGGGCAGACACCACCAAGTCATACTCATCTTGGGTTCACAGAGCCTAATACTCAGCTCAGCCTGCAAACCACATTCACTAAATGTGTGTGGAATGTTCATAGAGCACTGAAGCAGCAGCTGAATAAAATCGTTCTCCTCTTTGTCATCAAAGGACAATATACTACCGCAGTGCACTTACCACTTAGATTCGGACAAACCTGAGACCACATTCAGCCTCTGACATGCAGGGGTTACATGCCCATGAAGGAAATGATCATTTCTAAATCTCAGGTTTTTCACCTATTAGTTTTTTTGTAAGATCAGATGAGGCAAGTCTGCAAAATCATCCCACCCGTGCTGGGCATAGAGGGTCTGTGGTGCACATTCTAGTTCTTGAGCTCCTGGTTTTGTTAGCCCTGCCATGGCAGGCACGAGGTTAAAGTGCCCAGGGTGGGTGGAAGAACAGGGAGGGAATAATTCCGCAAGTTTCCCAAAGTGAAGATTCAGAAAATGATCCCCAGAAAATTCAGAGGCATCCTTCCTTACAAAGACTGGGTGAAGTTATAAAATTACAGAGTTGGAGACAGCTGAGGACATAATGTTCATGCCAGGTATGTCTCCTGGGCTAGGTGAGGCTCTGAGGGTAAACCGACCAGTTAGTTAAACGGAGTCTTTGCTCATGTGGCTGTTTTGGTGAGTGCAACCTGGCCTTTGCTGAAATGGTTTACGGGAAGAAGCCTCTGTGACTGTGGCTGGGTCATCTTGCTCAGGGTCGGGACCAACATGGATGCTGGGTTTCAAACACACTTCAATTAAATGACTCATCAAGTATTAAACAGAGGAAATCAGTAACTGCTTTTACGCTAATGCTAATGGAAGCTCCTTTACTCAACAGACACATCAGACCCTCTTCCAAAGATGTTCTCTTTTCATACAGGAGAGTGGGATTGTCTGATAAAATACAGAATTCTCAGGTAAATTTGAATTTCATCTAAACAATGAAAAATATTTTAGTAATCTCAAATTTATCTCAAATATTACACCAGAGATACTTATTTATTGTTTATCTGAAGTTTAAATTTAACCAGGCATCCAATTTTTTTGTTTTTGCTCTGGTTTTGGCTACATATGACAACCATAAATGAGGTAGATTCTCCTTAGGCCATTTGCTTCTTACCATTACAATGGTATTAAAGAAACCCCTTTCAAACCAAGCTCACTAACAGAACACAAGGATCAATATGGCCTTAAAAACACCTCATGAAAACCATTTAGTTCACTAGCAAGTTTTTTTCTTTTTCTTTTTTTTATCATCAACAAATTTTTAAAAGAAAGTTCCAGAAATGATTCTTCTGCCAAAAAATAAAAAAATAAAATACTTTGGAAAAGTCTCTAGCATGTGATTAAATGAGTTAATATTTTAAGGCATATTATTTCCAATAACTTTTATAAGAGCCCTATATGATCACTACAGTTGTTATTCCCACTTTACAGATCAGAACATTAAGGCACAGATATTTTAAATCCGTTGATTTCCCTGGAGTTGGGATTCAAGCCCAGGCTTTAACAATTGGAGTGTGTACTCATAAACACCATGCTATTCTGTCTTCAATTAATGTAACTTAAGAAATAATATCCCAAATTATATGCAATGATAAGAAATCAGACCTCTTTCTGCCATCTCAAAAGATGCTGGGCTAAATTATCTAAAAGCCTATCAACCAATAAAAGTCAGATGCCACAATGTCCCAAGTATTATAATAAATACACTAGAAAATGCTCCAAATTGGCTTCTCCTTTATTGAGCAAATCTTTTGTTTCCACAAGTAAATTAAAATAATGTC
Source organism: Lontra canadensis (assembly GCF_010015895.1). Lineage (NCBI taxonomy): Eukaryota > Metazoa > Chordata > Mammalia > Carnivora > Mustelidae > Lontra > Lontra canadensis. The sequence continues at coordinate 9,033,389 of NW_022631065.1, read as the reverse complement.
CAAATTAACTCTCTACTCTCAATTGTTTTTATCTTGCCAGTTCCCTTGCCTGTGCTCAGTCTTGCTTGGGCCGTGCCCAGTGGAACCAATGTGGCTTCTTCAGTAGTGAGTGATCATTCTAACACCAAATTGCTCAAGTCCTCCACATTGATGATGTTCCAGCGAATCATCACAACACATATCACATACAAATATCAACGTATCAGCCCAGCGAATTCTCACCAGAATTCTAAAATATGATCAAATCTCAGACTAGTTTCCCAACAGCTCTCTTGAGGATCTATCATTCATTATTCTTTTCATCTCTCTTATTTAAAAGCTTTTATTTCCCCTTTGGCTTCTGTCTTTCTGGCATTTCAGTGCTAGATTGATGTGGACTCTGTATAAAGGAAACAGTCTTAATTCTTTTATCGTCAGAGATCTCCAGAATTTGAATAGGCAAACTCTCTGCTCTGGTATTCTTGAGAACTTGGAAAAGTCCCCAGACTTTTATATCCTAGGGCTGTTTCTGATGGTTCTTCCTCAAGCTGTGACCTCTCATCAAGTACTTTTCTAATAGCCATGCCTATCCTTGGCTTTGGAAATTTGCTACTACAAAGACGGTAGGACATATTATTCCAATCTCATTTTTCTCCTGTAGCATACCCTTTTATTTTTCTTAGTTACCATGTCAGGCACTCATCCCAAAAGGAAAAGAAAACTTTGAATTCAAAACACAATGTTGCCCACTGCTTGGACCCACTGAGCTAGACTGTTCCACTGAACGGTCATGTTTCCCTGTTCCTGGAAATAAAGCCCTAGCTCTATCAAGACTTTCAGTCCACGTAGGACTAGACCTGAATGGGTTTAGCTGCCTGGCAGTCTGAGTCTGTCTCAAATCCCAAAATGATATCTTCCTGCCCAGACCAGATTCTAGCTTCTAGTTTTTTCTACTCCACAGGAGATCATGTCTAAAAGAAATGCAATTAGTGGTAATAGCAGTTCCAATTCTAGGAGAAACTTTCCCAGCCGCAAAGCAGGTATCTCATCTTCATCAAAGCAAGATCCTTTTAGAGACATGCAGGATACAGCTCAAGGAAAAATGTTATGTCAGCTGATTGAAATGTTATTACCAGTGATTCAGGTAGGATTTAGCCCCCCCAGGTCCCAGTTTATTGCGTATTTTCTTAATCTGCTGAGCCAGGCAAGACTGTGTTTGGTTGGGGAGATAATTGTATTACAACTGAAGCTGAAAATATAATTAATTATAATATTATGGCCTATTACATTTAATACTATTAGTATTCCATTATGGAATTGGAGCTTTATGAAAATTATTGCCGAATTACCAAAAAATTCACTTATACTTGTTTGTAAAAATGATAGATGAAACACTCATATTGACTTTAAATCCCTCTCGAATCCCAATAGATATCAATAAAGGATGTTTAAAGCATAATCTCATAAAGGAAAAGGATAGGAATTAACAACAATATTTTAGAAGCTAACCATGGAAAGATGAGTGGTACCTGACTTGGCATAAGACCCAAAGTGTAGAATCCTAGAAATCACCAAGCCTCAGAAATTATTAGCAAAGGGTCCTTTGGAAATCAGAGTGAAGGCAGGACTAAAACCAGAAGGATCCCAATCTGGAACAGAATGGCAAGTAAGAGAAGATACGACAGCAGGTCATGGAAATTAGCTACTGTAAGTACTATAAATAAATATTTGGCTACTTCAAATAAAAGATAAGTAAGATTGTCAGCCCAATGCTATGCAGCTGCCAGATTGCCCCTCTCTCATCCTGGTAGAAGAGGGGAAACTGAGCACCAGTACATAAGGCCCGGTTGGCCGTTGGTCTATGTACACAACAAAAGAAAGGAATTCCATGAATATACATCAAATGGTGGGCCAACCAGTCCTCTCCCAGCCCTCAGATCCCTGGTATTCTCCTATTCTCCACCAGGTCAGCGCCCTCCTGGCAGGATGTTAGGTCCTCCTGAGGAATTTGATTAGCCCCAAAAGAAAGAACTAAGGGTTGTAAGGGCCTATTTAGCCAGAGTGATGCCATCCGGGTAAACAGTGATTTTGTTGTTTATGCAGTAAACCTTAAACAGACCCTGCCCCCACTCAGGGAACTTACTTAAAAGCAAGTCTGGGAAACAGTCCCAGGTAACAAAGCCCAAATACAAGAGCGGGTCAGGCCAGGTAGAGACATCCAATCAGTGGGGCGGGCATACTGTCTCCCTAGCTACCAAAGAGTGTGGGTCCCGCCTTTTGGGCGCCAATTCTGACCAAGGTGATAGGTTAGTTCAAATGTCTACTACGGTAAATTGTAATTCAATTGGCCACCCGTGTGTGACCTAGCATGACTGTGCAGCTTTCTCTGTGTGTGACAATCTCATTGACCACCTGTGCGTGGCCAGGCCCAACCACATGGCCCTTGCCCTTAAAAGCTAGTCTGTAAGGCAGAGAGAGGTCATCTCTTTGTAAGAGACGGCCCCGGCTGGTCAGTTTGATTCTCGATGCTTGGCGCAAAATAAAGCTTTGCTTGACCTTTGCTTTGTATCAGTATCACTCCTTTGATTACAGACCCAACAGGATGATGCTAGCAGATAGGCTTTAACAAAACAGCCCCAAGAGATGATATTTCAGAGATACTCCTATCTCAGTCCCTACTTACAGCATTTCAGTGAGTTTTGTATATAGAAACAAAACGACCAAGCATATGAGGAAAACATCTAACATGAAATTTGGAGGTTCAAAGAGGAAACAGAAAATTAGAGGAAGCTATGAAGGGAGAAATTTTTCAAAACTTATTCTAATGTAAATGTACAATTTATATTTATATAAAATGTTTATATCTCTATACCAATATATATTGTAACCGGCATAAATCTATAAAACTAAGCATACAGAATGTTTTTATAAAAGAAAAAAAGACTGACAAATGGAAAAGCACCATGAAAAATGGGTGTAGGGCACTCATAGAGCTTAAGAGTGTTACCTGGCCTTTGAACATCGAACATGCAATTTGACTGCCTCTTCCCCTTAATCATTGTTTGAGATTGGACAGTTCATTTCTTCCTTGGAGTCCCTCCTTTGTAACATAAGGGGTAATGGACTTCACCTCTTATTATTGTTCTGGGGGATTAAACCAGAAATGAATATCAAAGTCTGAGGAAAGTGCTAGCCGATAGGGTCACATATGAGAGACTCAGGTTTTGTAGCTATTCTAATCACCATTACTACTAGTTTGTTATGCACAACAGAAGCGAAATTTATCAACCTCTCATTACCAGTGTAAAAAACTCTGCTGTCTCCACATTTGCGTACATTTCTGACCACAAATGAGAAATGGTAGACTCCTCTAGAAGAATGGAAGTGTGTGCATTCTGAGACCAGGAGAGGTCCTGCTCACTGCCATGCCCACCCTCAGTTGAGTGGTATTGCACCGAGTTCAGGAATCCCAGAGCAGGCAAGACTGGAGAACAGAGAGCATGCTTGGACTAGTTCTAAAGAACAGACAGAGACTGTAGGACAACCCCATTTGGTTTGTCCTCATGGACCCCGCTTTGGCTCTACACTCATCTTCAGAGCATCATGGCAATGTGTGTTGGTGGGACATTCAGCTTTTCCGGGGAGTCTTCTGTTCCGCCAGTCCCTCCTCAGGGGCTCAGTAGCACAGTCCTAGGTAAATGGAATGAGACGATGCGAGGAAGCACAACAGAGCTGATTAGTGTTAAGGATCAAAACAAAGCACACCAAAAAAACAAAACTCAAAGGAATTGTTCCAATGCAGCAAAATCAGAAAGCCCTACCTAAAGTGCAGTCCTAGCTACAGCCAAAACAATTCTCCTTGAGTTGAGGCGATTTTTTTCTTTCTCTGCGGCACTGTTAGTGGGTTTGGCTGCCCCTGGGCTTATCCCACGCTGTTTTGGTGCATTAGCCTGCTGCTACAGTCTCCTACACACCAGAGGAGGCAGCCTTGGAGAAGTAAAACTACTTGACACAATTTGATAAAACAAAGCACACTGTTCCAGGATGTGAAACCAGGCAGGTTTTAAACAGGTTGACCCGTTCTACTATGTGTTCTTTTTCCTACTCTTTCTGTTCGCATTGTAAAAAAGTGATGTATATATTACTCATAAACATTTCCATAAGTATATGCCTATCAATAAAATCTATATAGTTATATCCATTCACACACAGAAAGCTTCTCTGTTACAGAATAGTTGAAATGGATGCAAATTCTGTGGCAAAGAAACAGAATTAGTGGGTGGGTGGGTGTTTAACATTTCAAAGATGTTCCCTCCAACCCCAACAGATGTATCCACACTAAGACTTGCTATTTTGTTAAATAATAACCTTTGCACCACTCCAGGTAAAGACAGTGATATTATGGAGGGAAATGGTGCTTTAGAAGAGAGTTTAGACCTTATATATATTTTTCCATTCTAAGAGTTCCCTGTTGTATCAGACACCAATTGGAGAAATAAAAGTTACATTGTAATTTCAAAATGATTGATACTCAAGTAAGGAAACCATCCTTGGTACTTTATTATTTGTTTTCAAGGTGAATTATATTCTAAGCTTATACGGTTCCATTTCCCACTGTTTTGTATAACAAATGCAAGTTACAATTCCTGAATTCCAAAAAAGAAAAAAAAAAAAAACCTCTATTCTCCCTAGATTGCCAGCTCATTCTTCCCAAGGCACTGATTTTATCCTTTCACTTCCCCAAATTAAAGCAATAGTCCCAAACCCCTTAGCCACAGGGACTTCTCACCACCTAATTGTATCTTCTTATCCAACCACACAGGCCCATCACTCCCACCTCCCCCTCCGAGGTCCTTTACCTTGTTTTGCCTCTGTGGGTTTCAACCACTGAGCTAGGTATTTTATAGAGATCATCACAATACAAAGTCTTCCAAGTACACATTTTAATCTTAAGTTTCAAGTCCAATTTCTCCCAATTTTTGCCTATACAATAGTATGTCTCTCTCATACTTCACGATTTATAAGCTATCCTGGGAATTTTAGACTTTTCCACTTTTATGTTGTTAGCACATAAGGTGGAGATATTGAAAGTAAGGGAAGCATTATTGTGGAAAATCACAATTATTGTAGTTATTGGCAAACATTTAATATAATCATTGTTCAGAAATGGAGAAGCCACAGGACATTTTAAGTGCTGTTAGTAATCTGGTCTCCCAAATGACATCACCTGCAGCCACATGGCAGGACCTAATGATAAAAACTTTTAAAAGCACTCTGGTCGGCATTTACATGTAGCACAACAACCCAGAACCAAGAGAGTCAAGGTTTTATATTAAGGGACAAGTGCAATTCAGCGTTAAGATAAAGTTCGAACTGTTGAGGCTAATGGAGTATTTTCAGGAATAAACCTGCAAAAAAACCTGGGTGATATCATATATCTTTGCATTGCTCCAGGGTCCGCACACAGAGAGAGAAAAACAACCAGGCCGCAGGCCCAGACGCATTTTATAGTCGTGCCCATTAACTCTTAGAGAGAAGGCAGACATACCACCTAATGACAGCAATTTCCAGTCAATCTAGCAAAAGACATGACCTGTTCTGGGTTTCCTGGAGGTTATAAGAACATTGACTAATTTATTGAGCCAATATAATAAGATAACCAGATGGAGAAGCTAATGGGCTGAGACACCGACAGTTAAGCATTATTTGCTATCACTAGTAGAGTGGAGAGTAGAGTATATTATAGGCCAGTACTTACCTTTTAATTAAAATAATACTGTTTTCAGCATATTTTAGCATAGCAGTTAGGCAGCATGGATTCAAACTACCAGCCTTCTTATTTTTTAAAATTTTCTTTTCCTTTTAGCTTCTTTGGGAATGACTGTTTGAGCAAAGTCAGACAACCAGAATAGTATAGTATTTTGATCCAGCTGTTTAAAGCTTATTTAATTGCTTGCTATATAATTGCTTGTTTGACCCTACCAAGTTAATATTTAAAAGATAAAGAAGCAGTATGGCAACAGTCACAAAAACAGGGAAACTTAGAACTGAAAATAAAATCTTTCAGGTTTTTTCAGACCTCGACATCCCATCTCTAATACCTTCTAACAGTTATTCTGTAAATCACAGAAATTTAAAATATCCCCTTCAGGTTTCTGCTTATAAGTACTCCTCAGTTGTTTCTACAACGAGACATGAAGATCTTGCCTTAAGCGCATCCATTTCAGCTGCCCAATACCCTTCTACACCCAATTGTACGACGAACGTTACAATCTTGATAAAAACATTCTTATCATCTTACACCCAGAGTCTGGTCACTGACCCCATGTGTCTTTGGGATTCTCTTGTACCTCAAAGCCTTGAAGGTATCCTTGTATCTCCCTCCCCACCCGTAGAGTTTTTCTCATCTTTATCTTTGATCTTGTTTCAAACTTTTAATATGGACAAATGAAAACACATGTCAGCGCAATTTTCCCTTTGTCAACTTATTCCACCCACCATTATTTCTCCTCTGTGGGCTCCAGTCACACCTATTTTTAACTTATTCTTTCTCTCCGCCCCTAATTTACTGCTGTCCCTTCCCTGCTCCTCAGTTATCCCTTCTTGTCTTTCTGGTCCTATCTTCTCTCTTCTTTTCATCTTTATTTCTTTCTTTCAGTCTTTTGAATTTGCTGTTTGGCCCCTCTTATTTCAATACATCTGTGTATTTTGAGTCATAGTGTTGATTTTAGTTTTATTTTTCTGGCTTTAAATTTTGGAAGACATACACACACTAGTAAAATCAGTGGCAACAAATACACATATGCACATAAATAAAAAACCTTTTTTTCCTTCATCTTTCCCTCCTTCTGCACAGAAATTGAAAGTGGTAATAGCCAGCCTATTATACTCACTGTGTCCATGATGGGAATTCCAGGGATGTCAATGTTTCTCACCTCCAAACACAAGTATAAGGGCACTTCTCAAAATTAATTTCGGAATTCTTTACTTTTTAAAAATGTTATGTCTCAGGGCTGCCTGGGTGGCTCAGTGGGTTAAGTTTCTGCCTCTGGCTCAGGTCATAATCTCAGGGTCCTTGAATTGAGCCCCACATTGAGCTCTCTGCTCAGCACAGAACCTGCTTCTCTCTCTCTCTGTCTCTGCCTGCCTCTCTGCCTACTTGTGATCTCTGTCTGTCAAATAAATAAATAAAATCTTTGAAAAAAAAGTTAAGTCTCTGCTCCCTTTCATTACTCTGGGGAATGGAGATTTGACTATACTGCATGTGAAAGGGTTGTGTTTCTATTTATTTATTTATTTATTTATTTATTTATTTGACAGACAGAGATCACAAGTAGGCAGAGAGGCAGGCAGAGAGGGGGGAAGCAGGCTTCTTGCTGAGCAGAGAGCCCGATGTGGGGCTCGATTGCAGGACCCTGGGATCATGACCTGAGCCAAAGGCAGAGGCTTTAACCCACTGAGCCACCCAGGTACCCCAAGGGTTGTGTTTCTATTAGTGCTTTGAGTTCTTCTACTGGGACTGAAGCAGCCCAACAGAAGAGTAAGAGTAAACTCTCTTACGAGTGTGAACAAGTCTGAAAGCATATCATCACCGGAGGCTTTAATATTGACCTTCTGTATCATTGTGTCCATTTATACCCTTTTTAAGTCTGTTCATACCTTGCAATATTCACTTGCTGTGCTAATTTTTGTACCTGTCTACTTTAAAGTTTTAAGCACAATATTGATTCCTCTGTAATTTCCTAAAGTCATATTATTTTCCTACAGGCAGCTCAACTTTTCTTTATGTATAATACTTTAGGAAAATAAATAAATTAAAAATTTATTGTAAAATAAGTGCAATTTTTTTCTTTTGTACTAACACACACACACACACACACACACACAGTTTGGTCCACTATTATTTGTAAGAATAAAATTATACTTAAAGAAAGGTATTTTTAGAGACTTCCTTTAAATGGACTACTTTTGTTTGTTTGTTTACTCCTTCAGTATAGGAGATATATTCCACTATATTTATTTTAAAGATTTTATTTATTTATTTGACAGACAGATCACAAGTAGGCAGAGAGGCAGGCAGAGAGAGAGGAGGAAGCAGGCTCCCTGCCAAGCAGAGAGCCCGATGCGGGGCTTGATCCCAGGATCCTGGGATCATGACCCCAGCCGAAGGCAGAGGCTTTAACCCACTGAGCCACCCAGGTCCCTCTACAGGTACTTTAAAAAACAAAATTATATTACCTCTTGGGTGTGGTCTAGGCTCCCACTACTGTACTGATTTGCCTTCCACAAAGTCTCTCTAGGGAATCGGTAAAATAAGTTCTTCCAAAGGTTCTGGACCATGAAGCATTAACTCTCCTTAAAGAAACTGTAATTTACCAACCTCCAAGTTGCTTTGTACCCACTTAAGATTTTTAGGCCTGACATGAAGTCTTCATTTCCATGCTTAGTTGCACTGGCCATTTGTTAACCCTGACATAGGAGAAGATGCTAATCCTCCCTATGACTCAGTCTGTTCATGGGAAAATGGAGAAAAAAAAAGAATATTCACTCCAGAAGATTATTGAATAAGACAATGACAGAATAGGTAATACTGACCAAAATTTCTGATGAGGACAACTATAAAGGCTATACAAAAAAAAAAATAATTTTTTTAAAGGTACATGAGCTCATCAAGAAACTAACAAGATGGGGAACTGTTGAGCCACGATCTAGTAGTGGTAGACAGAGGCTTAGGGAATTGATCCCATTAGGGCAGCTCTTCACTTTGGGGACGTTTACTAATGTCAGGGGAAATGGTTGAGCTCGGCTTATAAACACTTTTGAGAACCTCGTGTGCCAAGGGAGACAGGAATTGGGATTTTGAGTTCACGTACATGGGAATGTGGTCCTGAAGTATGCCCCTCCATTTAGATAGAGGATCTGCAGGGGCTCACACCAGGTGTAAAAGTGAACTAGAAACTAACATTCCATTCAGGGGACTCCAGTTCAAAATTGTCTGTCTCAGTACATGAAATTGGATCAAGGTGATCACAAAGTGATAATGCCCCCAGGTGTTTGGCAGAAGATGGGCATATTAAAAAAATGTAGACGAATGTGTAGGTTTACATCATGTCATGATCTCAAAGAAGATCTCAAACATGGGATTTTACAGGTAATAACTGTCAGCGTAATAACTGTCAGCATAATAACTAAACTGTCTCAAAAGAAGATTAAATTATTTTCCCTCTTTTCTTTTTTTCCTTTTTTTTTTCTTTTTAAAATGGAAGATTATAAAACAATTATAAAGGAGCTGCAGAGAGAGGGCAAGCATGTGCTTTCTCCTTTCCCATGTCCCTGAACTAGAGGGAAAAAGATGGTTTAGCTAGAGAAGTCAGTAAGACCATACCAACCAAATTCCACTGATCGAAAGTTCAGGAAAAATCTCAGGTGAAGGAAATGTCTGCCCACCTGCTTTTCATGGCCAGTACTTGGTTAATTTTAGAATGTATTATCTGCCTCAGATGAATAGGTTTTGGCTCACAGTCACGTTTCAGCAAATGCTTTTTGAATATAATGCTGATTTGTAGATACTTCATTTGTGGAATGAGAAACCTATTCACACAGTAAAGGAGGTAATATCTATAAGCACATCAGCACAGTGGTTAATCCTTAGGCTGCCTGTGGTAATTCAGGCAAAATTTGGAGTTGAATGCCACTGTGCTTCCCATTTTCAACACGTTGTTACTGAATCTTGATACACTTTGTTTTCCAAATTGAAAATCACGTTTATTTTTATTAATATTTGACTTACCCACCTTATCATCATAGCCACGTTTTATATGGAACTTATTAAAATACTTTCCAGATTTGTCTTGTCTATTAATTGGCATAATATTTGAACTTAGGAAGTGTCAAGGTTAAGTATCTTACCTAGATATAGAAACAGAATGACAAAGTGTGACAGCAGGAATTGTATATGATATGCCCTCCTACTCAATCATGTGTAGCATGTCACTTCTCGTCCAACTTATCATGAAAGCCATTGAATGTATCTGACAGGACATATATTTGACTGCTGGAATGATGGACGTCTCTGAATGTGTAGACCTGGCTTGATGGGAGAAGATTATGAATGTGTGGTATCGAGGGCAGGTTCCCAGCAGAGAAAACGGAATTTCTACCTGATGCTGCACCAGGGTTCTGGGATATTTGCCCTGTATGATGGCTGACAGTTTGCATGTGTCTTAACTCTGGCAATCAGTCAACCTGCTCTTGATAGGTAATTGCCCTCGGGAACCTAATTTTTCCACATCAATTGTCACACGTGTCTCTAATATTCTTATTCACCATTAACTAGATTGACGATGTTGTTTCAGACAAGAATAGGAAAAGCAAGGAAAGGTTTCTCTTTCTTCTTCGAAAGACACAACATTTTGGCAAAATTATATAAGTAAAAAGCTAACAAATCTTTGGAGCAGATACTTAAGATGAAAATAGATGACACTGTCCAATGTCATATTCACGCATTGATCAGTATGAAATTGCTAATAATATATTATGTTGATGCACATGAAGTCAAGTTATTTTAACTCCTGGAAGGAGGGAGCCATGAATGCATTTTAAAAGTAGGAGCTTTCGGTAACCACTTGATGTGGCTCTTTGTCTTTCTAGTCTTTCTAGTCTTTTTATTTTATATGTTTTAAGCTAAAATAAATTATTTATTTTTCTAATTATAAAAATAATATATATGTTATTTATGTCTGGAAACAAGATGATGATTGATATAGTGAAGAAATATAAATTACTAATAATTCTATCATAAGTTTTGATATATGTATTTTCAGATATAAAAACACACACATATCCATATTATTTATACATTATCACTCTAATGGGTATTTAGTATTCATTTTACCAATTCTGTATTAATGTACTTTTGAGTTTTGTGTAGTTTTAAACTTACAAATTACACTTTAAATTATAACCTTGAGGTTACATGTATGAAGATACCTTTATTATTTTTTTAATGAAAAATGACAAAAGGAATCACTGGAATGAAGCATATCCAATTTTAGACTTTTATATCTAATGTTTAACTTCTCAGAATTTAGACTTCTAAGAATAGAATAAGAATTTCCAGTCTCTCACCCCAAAGGGTTTTTTTTTCTTTGACAATGTAATAAATTAAGAAAAAACAAGATTACCTTTGCTGTTTGCTTTGGACTTGATTTGATTACAGATGGATAAAACGTGTTTTATTTTTATTTCTTATGTGTGTATTTATATGTGAATGTGCGTGTGAATGGGTTGTTTAAAAAATCATGATCATCATTCTCGTATTTTTCTATGTAATTTACATTTTAAAGTTTTTATTTTGAGATAATTATAGATTCATGTTGCAAAAATAGCACAGAGTTCTAGTGTAATCTTCAGTTTGTTTTCCAAATATTTGCATTGTACATAATGCTAACCATCAAAACCAGGAAATTGACGTTGGTGTTCACAGTTATGGGGCGCTTTCATCATTCCGTGTACCTACCGTTACAATCAGGATACAAAACCATTGTATGGTTTTGTAAACAAAGATTTCCTTTATGCTATACCTTTATTATCACACCACACCCACCCCTTTCTCCTCAACATCCCTTTCCCCTAGACACCACTAATCTGTTTTCCATCTCTATTTTGCCCCCTTAATAATGTTACATAAGTAAAATCACTAACTTATCCTTTTAGGACTCTCTGCATATTACAGTTTTTACACACTTGTGATTATTTCTTTATGTTGCACCTTCTTTTAAAGGACCATTTTAAATTTTGAGATATTCCTTTTACAAAATGCTGTATTTTATTTATTAAACAGGTCATTTTATGGTGCCTAACTTTAGAGTTTTCCTAATATTAGTGCACTTAATGTGTATATTTTTACGTTTGTTAAATCATTTAAAATTTCACATGTAAAATTTCACATGTAAATGTCTTCACTTTGGTTTTATTTTGACACATTGCAAAAGAAAAACTCCAACTTAATTTTGTTGTTGTTAACATAATTTTTCCAATATAAGTAGTTGAATGACCCATATACTTCTCCAATTTGAAAAAGACAACTTTACAGAACACTGAATAATATATACACATGCATATACATACACACATTTGCATACTGACTTATACACACTTACCGTAGTCTATCAGGTCTGTTTCTGGGATTTCAAATTTCAGTAACCTCCAACGTTTCTTTTATTGAAGTCTCTTGTACTGCGAGGTATGAGTAGCCAGCATTTATGCAAGGCTCACACATTTATCATGAGGTATGCTCCTCGGTATTTTCTAAGTTTCATCCTCTCATCTGGCCCTGATAGTCTCTTGTCAGTTAGTATCACTGGAAAAACCCCTAATCACTTGCACCCAATCAAGTCTGAGGTGAAACAGTGTTTCCTACTTATCCTGGTGGGAACCAAACAGCCTTCCCTAGGCAGTAGGCTTAGAGGAATTCAGCAGACTTGTCCTCTGCGTCCCCAGAGTTCCTGCCTCTCTGGGGAGCCTACCAGGTACAGCTGGCAAAGACAATGGCCCAGTGGTGAGTCTGGCTAGCACACAGGCCAGCTTGCAATCTTTTGCTTCTCTTGTCACCGCCCAGCAATTAGGTGGTGTTTTACTAGAGAGCCTTCTATCCAAACTAAACTCTTCACAGTAGCTACTTAAAACCTCCATCTTTATTCTCAAACCTCCACTCTGGATTTCTCTCACTCTCAGCAGATGACATGTTACCTTCTTCACAAAGGAAAGAGAAGCTCTCTTAACTCTTAATTCCCTCAACTTTTCACCATGTCACCTATTGTCCCTCCTTTTTATAGCTTATTTCTCCACCTACGGTCTTGTTTTCTTGGAGACCTTGCCCTATTGATTTCCCCTCTTGTATTTCTTTAATAAATTTCTATCCTTTGCTTCTTTCCCTCAAAATTTTTCTAGCTTCTTCAATCTTAAGAAAAAAAAAATCCAATTCTCACATGTCATGTCAGGTTGCAGCTCTCTGTGGTTACATGACATTTCTAATTATTCATCCTGTTTATTGGTGTTTTCTGACTAGCCCTGTCAGAATACTGTCCATTATATTGATCTTTTCAAATACCCAGTGCCAGAATTTCTTCATCGACTTTTAAATTTTTCTGTTTTCCAATGTATTCATTGTGTTATCACTACGCTTTCTATTTTGAAAGCTTTTATCCTCTCTATTTTTAGTTATAGTCTTTTGGTATCTAGATCTTTTCTTATTACTTATTTAATTAAATGTGGAATTTATTAGTTAGTGCTTCTTGTTTCATAATGAAAGTATTTGTTGTTAGTATTTTTCATCTGATTTTACCCTGAGATGCATCTCATATGGTTTGATATATGGTCTTGTCATCTTCCTTTTTTCTTTAAAGCCTATAATTGCAGTTTTGTTTTCTCTTTGAATCAAAAGTTATTAAGAATAGTGCTTTTAGTTTCCAAGTAGTTTGATTATTTCAGTTCATTTCATTATTACTTTCTGGAATCATCTAGTGAAAGTCAGATAATGTGATCACCATAAGATATCCCTTGTTACCTCGCTATTTAAGAACATTCACATACACTTAAAAACAGTATATATTCTCTGTAGGATATAGCATTTAATATGAAACTATTAAAACAACATTGTTATTAAAGACAATACTCCATCCTTGGCTTTTCAAAATTATTTTTTCTATTTTGAATATGTCAAGCCTAAGAGAGCTAAGTCAAAGTTTTCCACTAAAATTGGTGTTTGGGCAATAACTTCTTGCTTTTGAATGCTATATATCTAATTGTATAAATGCTTATGACAAAACAGCTTCACTCTGGAGTAAACTTTAATCAAAATAATATAATCCTCTTTATCTAATTTCTTCACCTGGATTACTAACTCGCCTGTTAATATTGATTTGGTAATATGGCTTGCCTGATATGGTTTTGCTAATCCGTTAACTGTTATTTTTGGATGGATTGTCTCATAATTACCATATAGATTCATTTTGTGTTTTGACCCCTTTTTTCAGAATTGTATTTTAATAAAAATTTGCTTACATATATATTTATTAAATAGCTAACTCTTCTGGAATATTGTAAAATTCAAAAGGTACACACTGGTGAAAAACGAAATAAATCTCTGTCTCTCCCCTGTCTCCCAGGTATCCATTAACTGTTCCCAGAGGTAACATTATTACTTCATAATAACAAACTTACATACATTTGTACATGGTGTTTTTTCAAACAAATTATAGCATATTTTTCTTTTTTTTTTTTTTGCCCCTGATGTATTTTACTTAGTCTAATTTCTATACATAATCTCTCTCTATTCATATACAACTGTGTTATTCTTTTCAATGACTACAGAATTTGTCATTGTTTTACTGTATCATAATTTCTGCCAGCCTTCTTTCTTTCTTTCAATTCATATGTCTAGCTTTCACCAAGATTCTCCTTTTTTTTACTGTATATGAATTCTGGTATGATTAATAAGTCTGTAAATAATAATTAACATTAGTTAAAACTAACACATGCACAAGAATAGTCCAAATGCATTTTAAAATTGGCACTATGTTGTACTAAGCTACATAATTGCATAATCAAATTACTCTTATATTATGTCCATTGACTGTATTGACTTACTGATGAATGGGCACAGGGATTTCTCACAGCAAACTTATTTCTTCAGGCTCTTTTGCTACATAGGTGGAACCTTAGCCTTTGCCAGGTCAAGATGCATGAGAGATAGAATCTAACACCATTTGTATATAAACACATGCATCTCCACATTCATTATTTGTGTTATTGCTACAGAATTGTGCTCTATAAATAAAATAATTCCAATTAATTTTATTTGGTTAATTCCCATATGAAAGAAATAAAACTATATCTATAATTACAGATAATGTATTTTCAGACAGAATCAAACTTCTTTTTAAATTGGGCTTCATGAGACCTCAATTCTGAGCAACGCAGCTTTACAAATCTGATGATTAGAAGAATTTGCACAGACTGGCATCTGCCTTCATATCCACTATCTACACATTTCTAAGGCCAAGTGCTAGAAGACGTGTTCACTCTGTGATTTGACTGCTGGCCCTATGCCTTCATCTGTGAGTCAGCAGAATGGGTAACAGGAGTATTCCTGGAAGCCATTCCTACTCTTGGGCAGAGAGCTATAACTTATGGGACTGTGAAACACACAGATATATCCACCACAACCCAAATTTTGTGTATTCACTATAAAATTTCTTCTTTGCCTAAGTACTCTTAATCTTTTTGGTTCCATAGACCTCTTTGGCCATCTGAAGCCTATGGGCTTTTCAGAATAAGTGCATAAAATAATATAATAATATTATAAAATAAGTCAGTATATTGAAATGCATATATAAAATAATAAAGTGGAAATATATTGACATATTGTGCCTTTATTATTACATTAAAAAGACCTAATCCTGTGATTTCAAATAGTGATAAACAATTGATGTACTGAGTTAGCTATTACAATGCTATAGTGATATAAAATATATGTAATGTCAGGAAAAAATAATCACAGATATTGTCAATTTACTGTGATTTAATGCTTCAATTCATAGGTAAGGGAAATGCTAAGTCTGTGAACATAAGAATGTACTTTTCTACCCCAATTCACTTGTGCATCCTGAGTTCGGTTTAATTATCTGTATGTTAAGACCTCATGGCAGACCCAGATCACCCATGGCCCCTCCAGAGACACTATAAGGAGAGGAGGATAAGGGATAGGAAGTTGACATGGACCAATATAGTGATTTAATCAATTACAGTTAAAATATCTTTCTTTTATAAATGTTACAGAATGCAATGGCCATGTAGGTACATTGTTAGAAGTCCTCTCTAGAAAAGATCTATGAATGTGTAGAAACTTGAAGCTTAACATCCAGTTCACTTCTTGGTAACTGTATCTCCATTTAGCTTCAGGGTAAATACACCTGTGCATTATATGTATATTTGATTTCCAGAGACTTTTCTCCCGAAGTCTTACCTTTCGACTTTGTACTTTTATATTTCATAGTGGGGAAATGGCTTTAATTCCTTGAATTCTTCCATTTATTTGAACCTAATGGCATTGTATGTTTGTTCATTTTCACTGAGGTGTGTATATACCTGTCCTATAGGAAGCGGAAGTAAACTAAAAGATGTGTTAATTAAATTCTGTGCCCTTTAGTGCTGAATAAAAAACATGGGAATGGTACACTATCTTTGCAATTTTATTTCACCAATGAAAAAGTTAGCAGTGTGTGCAGCCTTGATGGGAACTCCAGGTAAAAATTGTCAAGGGAATGAGTATACTTTTTCCATTAACTAAAAGCTTTCCCATATTTGTTGGGTTAGCCACCATGAGAGGGATGCTTAGGGCTAGTATCCTTTACTAACTTATAAAATTGACAATGTAAATGTCCCCTTGTGATATCCTGAATTACTGCTCATCCATAATGGGTGTTTCTCAATGCAGTGCCTTTTCTAAGGGGAAGATTATACATCCTCATACTGTTGAAATCAGGTCTTACCATGTGACTTGCCTTAGGCCAGTGGTTCTCAAATAGGAGCAATTTTGCCACCAGTGGACACTTATCAGTACCCGGAGACATTTTTGGTTGTCACAGCTAGGGGCGGGATTGCTATTGGTATTGAGTGGATAGAGGTCAGGAATACTATTAACACATTCTACGATGCACAGCACTGCTTTCCACAACAGAGACTTACTGAGCTCAAGATGTCAATAATGTCAATGTCAAGAAACCCTGCTTTAGGCAATAAAATGTAAAAATAAATGATGTTTCTCCTTTTAGGCAGAAGAGTTGAGAGTAATTTCATTAGTTATTATGTTCTCTGATAATATTCCAGAGGGGGATTGCCCCGTCAACCTGGTTTCCAGAGTAAAAATAACATGAAACAATCAACATTTGTGAAGCATTTGAGGTCTTACCCTACTTGCAAACGAACAATCTTAGCCTCCCACTGTTTTAGAATGGAAGGCACGAAACTCTTGAGTCAGAGGAAAAAAAAAAAAAAATCATTCCTCACACCACAGGCAAGCATCATGAATACCATGTTTCAGTCAGTTCCTCTTGTCTCCCAATTCCTATGGGAGTGACATGGGGGAGGTCGGGTCCAAGAGTACATGGATGGAAACACTGAGTTAGGGAACTCAAAGTTTTTATAATGGATTGAAACAAACCTGCAGGACCTTTGCCGGCAAGAGAAAGTTAACTTTATTAAACTGGACAGTAGACAAGTTCTCCCTTTCCTTCAGAGGGAGACACTATCTCTTTCTCTCAAGGCTGGTCACTCACTATACAAACTACACGGAAAAGATCGTCCAGAGCCAAGTCAGCAGTGCCTCTGCTCATAAGACATGCATAAATGTGAGAGAACTATGGGATTATCTCCCCAAAGGAGAAAAATACCAGCAAAGCTACAGTGAACTTACAGAATGAGTTAAAAATATATTTGTGGAGGTGCCTAACTGGCTCAGTTGGTCAAGCTTTGGATTCTTGATTTTGGTTCAGGTCATGATCTCAGGATTGTGAAATCAAGCCCCATATCAGGCTCCACACTCAGTGGGGAGTCAGCTTAAGATTCTCTCCCTCTCCCTTTGCCCCTCTCCCCACCCATGATCTCCCTTTTATAAATGGGATATATATATATATCCCATTTATAGAATAAATAAATAAATTTTAAAATAAATAAATTTGTGATATAAGCCACTGTGATTTGAGCCACTCACTCCCTTTACTGGAAATCATATGACTTCTTACTCTTGAACCAATTAGCAAATGGTGACCAGCTAACTAATTCCCACAAATAAGATCCTTTTACAGCCAAAATTTATAATAATGGGCTCAGCCTGCAATATGAAAATGAAGGAAGAAGATACACAAAAGTTTTCCCCTAATACTCTCTTCAGATGTATTTGTATGAAGCCATAAAGTCTCATCTGCCTGACTAACAACTAATTTATAAATCACTTACCAATTACTTGAAGTAATGAATAGACTAATTAATATTAGTGCAACTGATACACTGTAAATATTTTACAAGGGATTTATTTGTTACCCATCATAATTTTATGTATTCTGTTAACATGATAAATCATTTCAAAAGGTTAGTATGCCTCGTGAATGGTTTATAAATATTTGCAAACAATTTATCTCACATAATGGCACATAAATAATTTGTGATTTATACGTTACCACATACTTTTGTTTACCATAAATATTTGAATTTCTGGAAATTCATTTAAAGCTACTGAGTTCCAAAGTGATCTACTGTAGTTTTCAGTGACTGGGAAGAACAGCAATAAGGCTTGGTGGAATTTTCTTTGTTTGTTTTCATTTTAGTAATCCCACATATATTTATTCCTAAAAGGATTTAGATGATGTGATTATTAGTGATGAGATTGCTATGTTTTAACAATAACAAATAATTTTTAAAATTAAGTGAACATCAATTTTCAAAATAAGTACATTACCAAGAAAAATTCTGGTTTCAAAATTCACCTCTGGAAACTTCTTCTGGAGTTATCTTCTTCATAAACTTGAACTTAGTCTGGATTTAGTTTATAAACCTACAGAGTTCTTTTAAAACTAAAACTCCCAAATTTCTCTAGTTTTTCCCTCCATGTGCTATCTCCTTCACTTTCAAACAATTTTCTTTCCTTTCACGACATTCACTCTTGAACCCACCAAGACCTGGGTTCCTCATCAGTCTTTCAAAAGAAACAGATTTCTTAAATGACAGAAAGATTTCTCATGTGTCTCTAAGTGTGTGTGTGTTATGATTGGAAGAATAACACAAATTCATTATAGAACTTTGAGCAGTACAGAAAAATAGATGTTGCCATCAGAAATATGTACTTTTGTTATTTGGGTAGTTATCCCACATTCTTGTCTTTCTGTTCTTTCTAAGTGTAAATATATATTTTTACACAAATTTGCAGATGGCACCAAATTTAATTTTACTTGCAGGCTATAAAGACTAGGTCTTTGAGGACAAATATTAAATCATAAACTGGGAATGCTGAAGAAACTGGTGAATCCCAAATAGTGTTTTTTGAACCCATATTAAGAAATATGTTTATCATTGTGATCAATTTTACACATGTATTTTTTTAAAAGCCTCATAAAACAATTCCCATAGTACTGACATCACTTTTAATATCTTCTACTCTTTTTTCTCTTCCATTTCATTTTTTTAAAATGTGACAAGTGGTTTCATTAGTGGGTCATAGACAGTGAGTCAAAAGCTCAAGTTTGGAAAACAGTGATCTATGAGTGCCTTTATTGCCAGATCTGATAGCAGACCCCTAAGCACTAATTCACTTATCTCTGGGAACTCATGTCTTCCTTTAGCTTATTTGCTATAGGAATTGCCAGACCTCTGTGGCCACCTGGAGTGAATTATCCCTGATTCAATCTGTCCCAGAGTAGAGCTTCCCAGTATTGGTTTCAGTTTTAATTCGTTTATATACTGACATCACTAATCCATAGGTGTTTGATCAAATCAAAGCACCACCTATCAAATTTTCTCAATAGCGGCACTACAAACATTTTGGGCTGAATAATTCTTTGTTATGAAGGGCTGTCTTGCTTATAAAATGTTTAGCAGCATCATTGACCTCTACCCGCCAGATGCCAGCAATAACCTTCCACATACATCATTTATGACAATAAAAAATGTTCACAGACATTATTAAATGTCCCCTGGTTAGGTGGGGGGCAAAATCCTTTCAAGTCGACAACCATGACTCTATATGATCAGGTATTTAATCAGTGAGAACTTACAGGGAGACAAAAAATGAAATTCCAAATGAGTCCCTTAGTAATTCATTCTGTCATCCAAACCACTATAACTTCATCCCCCTACCAATTTTTGCTCAGTTCACCAATGCCAGGAAATGATGTGTTCACCATGGGTCTGTACCATGTAATTCTGGTGTGGAAGACAATAATATTAATAATAAGCAGTTATCATGTAATTAAGAAACTGCTCTAAGTGCTTTGGATAACAACCCCACCAAAGGCCTTGAAAGGCTGAAGGCAATTAAATGTCCTGCTTGGTAAAGCCAAAAAGGCCTATTAAGGGATGGACTCGAGCTCTGAACCCAGTGTGGCTGCGACATTCACATATTTATCCACTCTACCACAACTGATCTTAATAACTCAGTATCTATAAATTGGTTTATAACACATTGGTTTCCAGACATCTGTGCTCTCAAAACACGACTATCTGCAGAAAAGGATTCCTGCAAAAGGGAGACAGCATTCTTCCACTATCATCTGGTTAAACATCAGATTGTCCCGTTAGCACAATTCTTAATTAAGACCCTAGGGAGTCATTAAATCAGTGCACTCTACTTATATGTTACTAAGGCTTTGCCTTCAGTGGGTCTGGTCTGGTCTCTCAAGAATATGTACCATATTAAATGAGCT
The DNA here is from genome assembly GCF_010015895.1 of Lontra canadensis. Classification (NCBI taxonomy): domain Eukaryota; kingdom Metazoa; phylum Chordata; class Mammalia; order Carnivora; family Mustelidae; genus Lontra; species Lontra canadensis. The sequence continues at coordinate 9,012,933 of NW_022631065.1, read as the reverse complement.
CCAGGGGTGGTGAAATCCATTGTGTTTGTCAGCCTCATTCAGCCTGCCTTTCACCCCAGCATGTATAACCTCATAGTTCACACACAAACCATTGACTGTCATCTTAAAAGAAATGTCAGATGGATTCTTCACTAATAAGTGGACTTGCTGAACTTGGGGGTGGAGGATGGAATGGTGTAAACGGGTTCAAACAAATTGTCGGGCATCATCTCCATTGTCTCTAGGCAAGGCAATTACATTGAAAGAACTGGAGTTGGTCAGAAAACGTGTGGCTCAATCATTAAGTGTCTGCCTTCTGCTCAGGTCATGATCCCCAGGTCCTGGGATCAAGCCTGCATTGGGCTCCCTGCTCAGTGATGAGCCTGCTTCTCCCTCTGCCCTTCATCCTGCTAGTGCTCTCTCTCTCTCAAATAAATAAATAAAATATTCAAAAAAAAAAAAAAAGGAAAAAGGAAAATTGATTTTCATGTGCAATTCAGTCACCCATCCCTTTGCTCCAGTGTCTGCACCTCTATGTTTCCTTCTTAATTACATTAAGATCCAATGTCTTAGATCTAACATAACTTTTATAGCCTTGGAAAAAATCATAGTTTGTCTAGAAAGCAAGAAACATGTTTGAGCATCTATGCTGCGATCCATTTCCTTACACTAGGCCATGTTCATCTTTATATGTGTATGTCTTACCTACTGTCTCTGGAAATCAAATATACATATAATGTACAGGTGTATTTACCCTGAGTGGGATGAATATACAACTGTATTTTAGAGTCTTCTGTTTTGTGAGTCTTTCTATCTTAACCCAGTCTCTAAAATACCATTTTCCCTTAATATTTTGTCTAGACAAGAGACCCAAAAGATAATTGCACATGACATTTAGTGAATTTGGACCGGATGACACAGTGGAATATTTGAAATATTTGTGAGTGTGTGAGTATGTATGATGTGTATATTTGGATTTCTTAGTCACTAACAGAAAGTATCAGATAATGTTCAAAGTGTTATATATAATACTACATCCTTTTATTCTGGATCAGTGAGTTCTACATCATACTAGAAGTTGATGCCGAATTGATCTGAGGCCGCTAAGGCCTCAGTGGATGGCCAGATCTTGACTATTTTATCTATATTGGCAGGGGTGATCTAAAGCCCATTAGTAACTAATTCTTCTAGTAGCATGTCTTCAGATGTACATGCTGGAAAAGTGAACGTATGGTTACCTGTGAATTTCAGGACTAAATCTGCCGTAACACTTCTTTTTGAGAGTCATGATGCTACTCTGATGAATTTGTGATAAACAAGACTTGGAATCATAATACTATATTGGGTTTCTGTAGACACTTATACATGTCGAACAGAAGGTTGCTTTGAGCTATACTCCAAGTCAAAAGGCAGGCATATTATTTTCTCCCAGAGCTCTACCCACATGGAGAGTTGCTGCTTCATATTTATGACTCTCTTGATTTCCTTCCCTTCTAGGGAGTTACTGAAGTTGTTGGGTTTTAGCTCTGCAAAACAACTGGAGATGGTGGCTGATCCATCAATCTGGATCTCTTAGTATCTAATGATCAGCAGACCCTTCTGCCAGCTCTCAATGACCATGTAGCATGAACAAGAAAGAAACCTGTGCTCTGTTAAGCCACTGAGATTTGAGGATTTTTTGTTAATGCAATATAACCTCATCTTTCCTAAGATAACACAAAGTGGCTTTATCATTAACATGAAGGTGAATGAATAAAGAAGTAGAAAATAGCCAAAATAAGCAGAAAAATAGACAAGAACAGTGATTCTCATACTTAAGAGTACATCAGAGTCACCTGGAAGACTTGTCAAAACACAGGTTGCTAGGCTTCATTCCCAGAATTTCTATTTCAGCAGGTTTGGTAGGTGGCACCCCAGAATTTGCATTTCCAACATACTTCCAGTTGATGCTGATGCTGCTGATATGGGAACCACACTTTAAGAACCTCTCGCCTGAAATATATTTCAAAAAAAAAAAGTGATGATGAGAATGCACGCTTATATCATACAATAAAGCTACAATGATTCAAGTAGGCTGTTTTTTTGATACCAATTATGTCTTCATTGTGAAATTCACTAGAAGGTCCAAGACCAGATACAATATGTGTATGTTTTATCTGTGCAATTTAAATCTGAAATGATTTTATTTTCCCAAACTTCTAACAATTGAAAACACTTTTCCTCTTGAGCAATTGACCCTTTTAGTGATATTTTGACCCAACTGCATAATTTATACCTATGGTTATTAAAAGAAAGTCTAGTCCATTAAAAAAAAAATCAGTTGCACATATAATTAAAAGTTTAACCTCCTTCCCCCCAACACACACTATTTTCTCATCCCAAATTTTAGTCTGGCTGTGTAGAGGGGAAACCAGGGAGTAGGGTGTCCTTTCCACATTAGTAGTCACCAACCTACTTCCTGGGTGTCTGCTTCTTGCTTGTTTGTACTCACTGTGACTGAATAATCCCACATCCATGGTGGCAGCAATCCTGATCAAAATGGTTATCTTTTAAGGCATTATGTTTTGAGTCTTGGTGGAGTCTTCGTGAGAGGTCATTATTAGTTGGGGACTTAATTCCAGTTGCTCAACTGGTATTTGTGGCCCTCTGTAGGACTTAGCCATTTCTACATATTTTTACTATACACAGCCACAGTTAAAATCTAAGTATTTGGTGAAAAATAAATGTCTAGTCATTTCTAGAAAGGGAAAAAGAAAGAACTTAGTAAGCAAAAAACGGGATTTCAAAGTCTTCTCTGTTACTTAGAAGGCAATCAATAAAATTTATTTCAATCTCAAATATAAAAATTTGCGAGGCTGTCCTTTCTAAATGCTAATCAGCCAGTCAGTTACTGTGATATTTGTAGCACAGAAAGCATAACTTGGTCACTGCTACCATGGAAAATTACCCTTCTCTCATTAAGACATTTGTCATTTCACCAGCCAACTGACAGCTGATGGACCATTGCGGGTTCCTGAATCCCCCTGTGACTAGACTCTGGGAAGCAGACAGTGTGAGATGAGATAGCCTGCTTCCCACTTTGACCAGGTTCTCCTGGATCAACTCCTATCTCTTAGCCATTTTGTCCTGCTTCCTCAGTAACAAAACTTTTTATAAACCACCCGGTGACTTGATACTTAAATATTCAGATATTCTTTGCATCATTAAAACAAGGGGTAGCTTTAAACGCTGCCACCATTGCTTGCCTTGGCCCCCCAAATTATAAGATTTTAGCTAATATTCTTGACTTCACAACCTAATCATGATCATTATGTACATGGGCCTGTGGGTATGTACATTCTGGGTTCTCCATACATTCTGGTTGTAAGCATCTATAATATAGGCTTATAGAACTATATAAAAAGGGGGGTTGGTTACTAGCTATATATTTCATGAAACAGTTTTTAGGGACATTTTGCTATGTGACAGGTTTTATATGGTATAGAGATCCTGTTCTCTAAGGGTTTAAACTTTAGGTAGAGAATCAAGAGTAACAAATAATGCTGCATAAAAATATAGAATTAATAAAATTCTAAGACAATAATAAAAGAGGTCTATAAACTGGTATCTGATTAAGTACCAAATAAACAATATAAATAAATAGCAGGAGTTTAGAGGAAGAAAAAGAGAACATTCAATGCAAATCTATTTGAGCACTCAGAATCTCAATTTAAATAAAGTATAACCTTAATCAACAGAAAGACTGTCATGAATTTGCAATTCAATCTAAAAATGTATAGGAAAAGTCATATCTTTAAAAATTGCTTCCACATTTGCAATACCCAAATGTATGTGTTTCAACAAACACCACAATTTACAAAGCATCCATAATTCTAGCTTTGGAAAGCAACTCTTTAGAGCAAATTAAAGACGATTTAAGTAGTTGCCACATATAACCAAACAGAGCATTATATTTTTTTTATTTGCTTGTCCGCACCTTTAAGAAATCACATTAGCCTTTGGGTTGATGTTTTAATTTTTTATGTATTTGTACTGCTTTCTGTTAAAAAGGAATAGAAATTGAAGGGTTATACAAGCCAGACAATATATTTTCACAAAAAAATAAAATACACTTGAAAAGGAAGATTACTTCATCCATGCAATAGTTAGTCAATAATTCCCAAATTTCTACACAGAGAGTAAGATAAAGTACACTTAGCCAGTAAGAGTACTTCAAATCCTGAGGGATCCAGCAACACTGATTGTAAAGAAGTTATGATTTCAAATAGCTAGTTCATTAGCATACATGCAGGCAATTTACCTTGCTCTTTGAAATAAGTAATAAGATCTTGAGAATAGACACATACAAATTAAAGACATACTCCAGGCAAAGTAATTTATCTTACTTTCAAGGGTACATTATTAAACAAGTTCTGTGATTGCTCTGGGGACAATTTCTAATGCCACGGCAAGGGTACCTATGTCCTGCTTCCTTTGATGTACTCATATTAAGAAGGTAGATTCGAAAAGGCAAGGTATTCTTCGAAAAGGTAACATAGAAGGCAGATTTAAAAAGACAAAGAGCTTTTAAAAAAAGACAACTGGAAAGTTGAGGAAAAAAGTATGACCACAGGATGGGAGAGAAATTTTCTACCCTCAAAATCAAGAGATTATTGAGGGCAAAAAAAGAAAATAAAGAATTTTTAAAGAACATTCAAAAATACTACATTGGTGGATACAAATATTTAGGATTTGTCTCATTTCATACTGAAGTAATTGGCTAAAGACATTTCAGGGTCATAGAGAGCTCTTTACCTGATATGGTAATTATTGTTACAGACGTGGACATTCAGGTATTGGTATTAGCCATAGTAAACTAAGCTTTGTAGTAGTCACAGAATCTTTGAAATTTTAGTGGCTTTGCACAAGATTCAAGTTACCAACATTGTTGGCTGTGTTCTGCAGCTCTATTTGGAACCTTTGCCTTAATGGCAACTCAGGAAGTCAGGATGTTTCCACCAGCTATATGGACAGGAAAGAAAGAAAATGAAGAGTCCCCACCTTTTCTTAAGCATTTCAGGCTCCAAGTAACAGGTAACTTCCACACCTTTTATACTGATAAGAACCCAAACATTGTATCAAATCTAACCACAGTAGTCTTTCAGTGCTCTATAAGAGAGGAAAATGATACGGTGAACACATAGCATCATCTCTACCACAGAGCTAGGGGGAATATATGAGAGCTAGCTGAGTCATCAAGGGCTTTAAAAATATATACACTTGAAAAGGAAAATTACGGTATGCATAAAGTTCTAGTTAACATTTGATACATTTCTATACAGAGTACAATATTTTGTTTGGTTAGTTGAGCTTGTTTGAGTGTTGCAAGTTTGCTAAGGCAGTGTTCCCTGGTCCATGTATATGTCTATTAATTTGTTTACCTGCCAAGAAAAAGATTTAAATGTATTAGTTCAGACATATAAGTTTACCAATGAAGAATAAAGGAAGGAGACAGATGAGAATCATCCTCATGAAGGGAGAAAAATATTATGCAATATACTATATAAAAAGCATGACCATTACTAAGTGCTGTTGTTATAGGACTTTGTATTAAATCTTACTCATAATTTCTGGGTCCTAAGAAGCGTCCAGAAGTCTTCATAACCTACAGACAATGCTCATTCTGTTTGGGTTTTTGCTTTGGTTTGGATGTTAAAACTGATGGTACCTCACAGGCACTAAGAGGGTAGAAAATGTTCATTACTCATGTACATGAGGGTCCAAAGGGCAGGCTCCCAAGCAGACTTAAAATGATCTTGAGAGGGTCACCTGGACGGCTCAGTCGTTTAAGCATCTACCTTTCACTCATGACCATGATCCCAGGGTCCTGGAATGGAGCACTGTGTGAGGTTCCCTGCTCAGCCAGAGTCTGCTTCTTCCTCTCCCTCTGCCCCTCGCCCTGCTTCTGCTCTCTCTCTCTCAAATAAATAAAAATATTTTTTTAAAAAGGGTCTTGAGAAAGCAGGGAAAGGAGACTAGCTTCAGATTTATGGTAGTTACAGGGTAGGGCTGGGGTGTGAGTTTATGTGTATAGGCTGGGGCTCACATAGTTTGAATTTCTCATTTGCTCCAAGAAAGGAAGTACTCAGGCTTTCTTATCAGCTTGCCCAGATGTGGGGCAGAAGAGGAAAAGGGAGGGTAGAACTTCAAAGCTATTAACAGTCAAATATGAAAATGGAGTTCATCTTTCTGATAGTTTTTCTGGACCTAATCTAGTTTGTTTCACCCTTATTATATAAGCAACACAGCTCATCTTACTCTTTTTGGGGGTGGGGGGTTGCGAATTGATGAGAAATTGAACACTTGAATTTTTATGACCTCAGAAAATTCCTTTAGAACTTGTTACACACATAGATATCTCTTAAAAGGTGAAAATTACAAGGCTACTTGAACAATCATTCTCTCTCTCTTGAGCAAGGTCTTGGATTGTCCTTGGAGTAAAAACCTTCCATGGAATAAGTGTTGGAGTGCATTCTGTGGCTAGAAAATTAGTAAGAGGCATATTCAGAAATGGTATCTTCACACCAACTTTAAGCCATGGATTTATTTTATTTATTGGAGAGAAAGGGAGAGTGAGTGCCTGTCTTGGCATGATGGGAGGAGGGGATGAAGGAGAGAGAATCTCCAGAAGAATTTCTGCTGAGCACAGAGCGATGCACCTGCTTGCTCTATCCCAGACCCTGAGATCAGGATCTGAGCCAAAACCAAGAATCAGATGCTTAACCAACTGAGCCACTCAAGGCATCCCTTATTCATTCATTTGCTAAGAAATATTTGTTTGTTACCTACTATATGTCAGGCTCCAGAATCTTGGCAAGTTTGAAAACACTTGAGTAGTCCATAGGCAATTAAAGATAAGTACAATAGAAATTCCCTCATCATTCAATATTTAATTTAGAGACTGGAAAGCTTGACAAATAATATGTGTTTTATTAAATCTAACCCACCTACCACAACTGCATGACAAATTAGAAATTGGTAGAAATTGAAATTGAAAAGATGAACTACAATATGTGTTTTTTATCTCAAACTTTGAAAGTCATCACGCAATTTGGGGTTCTGGGAATTTATATCATTTTTACCTCTAGTGGAAAATGTAGAGAATCATAAGATCTTAGAGGTGGAAGGAATCAAGTTGTCATCGAGTCCACACTAGACCATTTCGTACTCTAATTTTGCAGTTGGACATCAGGCATCCACGCTGATACTTCCGGTAACAAGTTTTCACTACTTGCCGAGACAGGCTCTTTGGTTATTTGTCAGAATTGAAAAAATCTCTCTTTCCTTGGCTTCAGTGAAATCTATAATTCCTATTACCCTGATGTTTTTCTGGATCATCCTTTTGATTCTCCTTTGATGGCACTTTTGCTGTTATCAGAGCTCTGATTTGGTCCCTCTTCAATTCTTAATCTATACGTATCATTCATGGTTAATTTCTCTAATTCCCATGGATTCAACATTCAATTCTAATATGTACAGCTCCATCATTATTCTTCATTTCAGCTCTCCCTATCTCACTCTCTCCCAAATGGCACCGTATGATTCTCAAGTTCTTAAAAGCTGACGTGTCCATACCAGAATCCATTGTTTTCTGCCACTAACAAGGTCATCCCTCCTATGGTGCTATCCCAGGTAACATCAGTAGGTTCTCTGCTGCTGAAATCAGAAATATGGGCAGACACTATCCTCAGTTTCTTCTATTTCCTCAATCCTTTCCTGCTTCCAATTGCATAATCCTACTGCTTCTTTTCCTAAATAACTCCCGTGTGAAGTCTCAAGGTGCCGTAGAGCATGGGGACCAGGAGATCCTCACCCTTGAGGAGACTGCTGGGCTCTGAATCATGGTTCTATGCCTTAATGCCTTAGCCTCTCCATTCTTTGCATTGTCCTCTGTAAAATGCTTCTAACAACAGTAAATATATTTAGCTCAAAGAATTGTTGTGGGTTATTAAGTATAAAATTATTGAAACAGCACTGATACGTAATAAGCACTTCATAAATCTTAAGCTATCCCTTTTATTATTTCTGCTGTTAATTCTCATTGGCACTTCTTAGGTAACTCCTACCTTGTCTCTTAAGTGCTATATTGCAGTATACTCCTAACTGGTTTCTAACAAAGCCAAATAATGTTTACTACTCTTATAACATTCATCTGTGACTCCCTTGTTGCTGGTAGTATGAATTCTAAATTCCTTAAGTTAGAGCCCTAACTCCTTACCATAGCTGCCTCCACATTGTCAGATCTGATCTCTGGTTACCTCTCCAACTCACTGTGTACTACTTCTTCCCTTGCTCACTGTAATCTGGTTTCTTGAACTATTCTTGTCCTTCTTACTTTGGGTTGACTATTGAACTCCTTGGAATATTCTTCCCATCTCACCAATTTGATGCAATATTATGTCACTCGAGTTTGTGTTTCAATTATACCTAGTTCTTCCTTATTATAGCATCACATATAATGATCTGGCATATAAGAAATACTTATTGAATGAACGCATGCATTTAAATAAAAGCTGCCATCCTATACTACCCATCCTGATTTTTTTAGCATCTGGAGAAAAGAGCAATCACACTCCCAGTTACGCTCCAATCATCTCAAGTTCATCTACTTCCTCAGTGAAGACAGGGAAGTTTTGTCCTACCTGAACCTCTTCTTTAGTCTGAAGTTCTCTGTTTATTCCACAATTCTGTTATGATTTCCAGGATCTCAATACTCTATAGACTCATCATACTCTAGGTGAATTTTAAAATGTAAGTAAACATAGTATCTCAGTTTTGTTCAAACTATGGTAAAATATTGAGAACTAAGTTACTCTGCTTATGTAGAAATTGGTGCTGTATGAGTTGTTTTGCATAATACACTCTGATCAAAAGCTCTAAATATTTACTTTTGATGAAAAATTAAATACTTCTTTCTTAGAGTGGAAGGTATTCCAGAAAGTTACATTTGTAAGTATTAGGAATCTATACCCATACTGAATATAATCCATCTTCCCCCCTAGAAGAACTCTACATCAGTTCTTCATTAGACATATAATGTGTTCCTAAGTGTATTCTGTGGAAAACTAGCCCTATAGGTTCTCAATAGCTGGTATTTCAGTGGAGAAATTCTACAATCCGATAATATTGGGAAATGCTGAATTCAAATAGCTTCTTCACTACAGGAATTCTGAAAGCTTTTAATATATTAATGAGCACCGAGACTATCTGAGAGGTTAAATAAAAAATGCAGCTTCCCTTAGGGTTACTTGACCTTGGAACACTTTTATGCAAAGCACATCATGGGACTAACATAAAACCAGTTTGGGAAATGTTTTCTTCTAAGTAATAGATCTCCTTAAAAACACTAAAATGCTGTATAAAATTTAGTTAATTAACTTCCTCAATGACCTTATTAAGAGAGATTTTAATAGTTCATGTGACTCAAACAACGTAAACCATATAATCTCTCCTTATAAACGTATTTAGAATTCAGGCCCATTCAGAATCCCAACTAACCTAATTCCTTCAAGCTTCCATTCCCTGCTAGAATAAGCTGGTTCTTTTCTTTATGTATTTTTTTTTCTATATAAAAACATTTGGATTATTCTAGTAATTATCCTGCCTCTGGTTTTGTTTTGTTTGTTCAGTTGTTTGATCAGTTGGTTTCCTGTCTGCTATGAAATGAATTGTGCTTTCCCAAATTCACATGCTGAACCCATACCCCCCAATGCAGTGGTATTTGAGATAAGGGCTAGAAGGAGGTAATTAATGCTAAATGAGGCCATTAATGTGGGGTCCTGATCTAATAAGATGAGTGTCATTATGAGAGGAGACACTAGAGCCCACTTTCTCTTTCTGCCGTGTGAAGATAAAGCGAGGAAGTGGCCATCTACAAATCAGGAAGAGAGGTCTTTCCAGAAACCAAACTGCTGGAATCTTGACCTTGGACTTTTCAGCTTCCAGAGCTGTGGGGATATAAGTTTCTCATTGTGTTATGGCAGCCTGAGCAGCATAATAGTCTCCAGACTAAGTACTACCTCAGACATGTCCATCAGATTCCCTCCATTCTCTAAAATCAAGTGAAAGTCTCCCTAAAGTGCTATAATCAAGCTAAGGAATGTGAATAATATAAGTACTTTTGATTCCAGGGAAGTCAGCATATAGTTCGTCCATTATTTCTATTAGGGTAGGACTCTTAATACATACAAAATCTGAGCTCATGACTGACCTTATTTTTATGCATTTTTATTCTTCTGTCATTTTGAAAAAACAAATACTAATGCATATTGGAAATATAAAATACATTTTAAAAAATTTTAATCAATTACCTGGCTCTTGTAAGGAAACGACTTGGAAAGTATGAGCCAAAGTCCATGTTTGGTCCTCTCACCTCCCCTTCCCACCTGCATTCTCACTCCCTGTCTGAGGAGCCTCTGGCCAAAGCACAGACGAATGAATGACATCACCTGAGCCCAGAGACTGATCAGGAACTTGTCAACTCAGATAATAAAGACTGCCCACATTTTTGTGTACTCTTTGGTGATTTATTATGATTTTACAGTGTCACATCAAGTAGAAACAATGGGCCTAATCTCCAAGGAAAGAGGAGTGTCATATATGAAGAGATCTATTTTCCATTCATGATGCCAGGTTCTTATCATTTTAATCACTCTCATTTAATTCAGTTGATTTGGTATTTGCTTTCTTGAAGACTTTTAAATATATTAGGTCCTTGATTTTAAAAAAAGAAAAGCCACTGTGCATCTCAGAAGCAAGAGTACATTATGCCATTTGTAAACATGGAGATAGTTATTTGCTCAGGTACATGCTTTTGTTGATGGACAAAGGAAGAACATTCTTTAAATCAATATTTTCCAAGTCAGTATTAGAGAACATTTGTTCTGCAGAATTTTCCTAGAAAATTGAGGAAGGGTATTGTGTTTGAATACATTTAGGAAACCCAGGGTTAAAGAAAGTGGGCTTCTTGACTACAGTTTTTCTGATATCCTTTAAATGTTAAAATGTCTTGCAAATTTCCAAAGGAAGGCTTTGTCATATGTAACATTCTTTGAATTTAATATGATCATGGAAACTTCTTTTATTGCTGAGGTTGTTGCTGCTGTTCATTTTTTACTTCTTTGCTTTCACAGATCTTCTGTCAGTGTTACACAGCTCATTTTAGAAAGTGCTTTTCACATAAAGTCCTGAGCCCCTCATACTGCATGCGTGTATAATGCCTCAACTTGTTTTGTATCAGTTCTACAGTCTGGGTAATCAACCTATAGACATAGAAGACTCTCCGCTTTATGGCAATAGTCCTCAAAATGTGGTCCACATGCCAGCAGCATCACCATGACCTGGTGACTTATTAGAAAGGAACATCCTCAAACCCCAGCCCAGACCTACCGCAATGGGGCCCAACAATCTCTTTTTAAAAGCCTTTCAGGTAATTGTTATACATGCTGACATTTGAGAACCTGAGAACCATTGGTCTTGCATGTTAGAATCAGAATGGAGACTCAGATCTCAATCAAGTAGAGTGGACACTTTTTTTGAAACTGGATTGTATCCCTGGAATGTACAACCCCACAACAGAGGAGGGGAAGTTGAGTAGTTAGCCAGAAGAGTAAGTAACACATCAAGAGGATAGAAACCCTACCAGGAGGGGCTATAAGTAGAAGCCAAGGCTGGCCTACCAGGCACCTTGGGTGTTTGAGTGGCAGAGGTCATTTAGAGGAGGCTTGGGAACAAATGACTGGGATTCAGAAGCAGAAATCAGGTGCCTGGTAATAGAGGCAAGAGAAGCACAGTGCTCAGCCTCAGAAGATCAGGATCCTAGAAATGCATCAAGGCAGGAGGAACTCTGAATTCCAGGGAACAACTAGGAGACAGTGACAGAATTGTGTTGTATAACAATGGGCTGAGGCTGGGTCACTACAAGTTTGTACTTTGACTAAGTGAAATTAAAACTTAGATTCACTGGTAGATAACTGAGTTTCAGAACTTGGACTGGTCATGAACTTCTGAATTAAAAGCAATGAAAGGTTATATAACATTGGGTATGGCAAATATGCCTGCATGAGAATCCATGTGGCTTCAGAGAATTAGGAAGGTGCAGAAGTGGAGACAGGATCCAGACAAGTTTTTGCCACAGGAGTCTTGGATTCCTCAGTTAAGAAATCGATTACCAGCAATACTGTGTGGCTGTCATTGGGCCTGTAGAGCAGAGTGGATCTGCTTCTCTTCACTTCTCCTCCCCGCTTGATGATCTGTAATGCTTTATTACCTTCACTAAATGAATAGTCCTGCTTTCAATTCTTCATTAACCAAGGACACATGCTATGCATTGCATAACTTAAGTATCCTGGTTGCTACACTTGTAGGTTTCCCCTGGAAGATGTGACATTGATACTAAATTCCAGGTGTGGTTTGATCAGTTAAGCTTAGATTTCAAACAATAACGTTCCTTGTTTGGGACATTTCTATGATGCGTTTTTCTTTGGCAGTCTCATTACACTGAGTCATGTTACACTACCTGTCGACTAAAATTCCCAAATGTCATCCATATACACTGATTACTCATAAAATGTAAAGGTTTACAGTTGGGATACTACACTTTCTCCCCTTTCTCAGTTTCATGGCAGGGAGCACTTTAGAGTGTAGATCTGCCAAATCTGCACTCGAGCCACTGATAAAAGTATAGCAGGCAGGCCAGTGAAAATGATACACTTATACATATATCAGTCAAGCTTCTGAGTCTAGGTATTTCCCTATTGCATGATATAATAAGTAAAAGCAAACTCAGCATTATTAAAAATATTTATGAAAAAAGTTAATCAGAAGTTTTAAAAATTGATTCTTCTAATCTGCATGTGTCACATTCCCCATTCTTTTTTGGACACTGTTTTAATATCCTTCCTCTATAAATACTCCATGGTACTCCTCAACCTGCTAATCTTTTGGAGGTTCAATAAAAATTATAGTATAAAATCAAATTACTAATTAAGACAGTCTTCAAATAAAGCAAAACTTTCTTTGAGAGGTGTCCTTAATATTTCAACATGAAAAATGAGTAGAGTCCAAGTAATTCCTGACTTTAAGAAGACAGTGAAAAATCTCAATATTAGCTAGACCCAGAGTAGCCAGAATTTCAAAAGGCCCATTGATGTGTGATGTCTTTCTTCCCCTACACATTAGGAGGATACCATGTGTGCTGTTGGACTCACCAGATGGCACCTTCTAATAGGGTCATGATTTAAACTCTTCAGTGTTGAGGGAGAAGAGGGATTCTGGAGCAGTTTGCATAGCAAAGCACTTGAATAAACCAGAGATGGTGATAGAAGTGACCTGCATCGACAAATTTGCAGCCTCTGGTTAAGGGGCCCAGACAAAAACCCGAATGGTATCCTTGGTTATAACAGGTTTTCAGCGCAGACACGATTGACTTTTGTACTTTAAGGCATAATAATCTAATATTTGGTTCTAAATCCTCTCTGGAAATATCACTATCTTTTCTTAATGTTGTTTTCTCTGAAAACTGACGAGACCTCTCACATACTATAAATCCTGAATTTTTCAACCAGGGACTTTCTAAGCCTCGTCAAGCAATTTTTTTTTTCCTGGTTTTTATTTGTTTGCTTTGTTTTTGTCCATCATCAAAAGATTTTCAAAGTTCAGTGTTAATTTTTTTCTAGCATATGCAAGTGAAAGTCTTCACACTGAGAGAGTATAGCATCTTCTTAATGCTCCCCATTTCACTAGCAGTTCATTTACCTAATTCATGTTAGGCTTGATGCAACTGTTGGTCAAATATGATAGTTTTATTTATTTTTTTAAAGATTTTATTTATTTGTCAGAGACAGAGAGAGAGTACACACAAGCAGGCAGAGAGGCTGGTAGAGGCAGCAAGAAAAGCAGGCTCCCTACGGAGCAAGGAGCCTGATGCGGGACTCGATCCCAGCACCCTGGGATCGTGACCTGAGCCGAAGGCAGCGGCTTAACCAACTGAGCCACCCAGGTGTCCCAAATATGACAGTTTTAAATAACAAAGAGACTTTTATAGATTTAGGACTTTTTTAGAAACAGAAACGAACAGAAAACAATTGACTTAAACCAACTTTGATGAAAATTTTTCAGGTAGACCTCTATTAAATCACCTGAGATGGGATGGGGTGGTAGATGGGATACATGAGTGACATCAGAGAAGGTGAGAGGGGTTAGAGAACCCTTATAATTTGGGCAGACACGCCCAAATGTTCTGCTGTAATCTATCTATTAAATAATTCTGAAGAGAAAATCACAATGCCAAAGAATTATCTTGAACTTTGAAACTCATAGTCAATGCATTTTCCTTGAATGGTTCAGGAACATATCTAGATATAATCCAGATTATAAATGTTAACAGGGAAATTACCAGAATCTAACAGCAAGAGCCTGAGTTCCAATGTGGAAAGACTTCTTTTGGTTGAATTTTCTTTAATATGACAAGTATTTTTATCAATTAAGATAGAATTTAACTGGGGTGCCTGGGTGGCTCAGTGGGTTAAGCCTCTGCCTTTGGCTCAGGTCATGATCTCAGGGTCCTGGGATTGAGTCCCGCATGGGGCTCCTTGCTCGGCAGGGAGCCTGCTTCCCCTTTCTCTATGCCCGTTTCTCTGCCTATTTGTGATCCTTCTCTGTCAAATAAATAAATAATTAAAATCCTTAAAAAAAAAAAAAACTGCTTTGAGAAGGAAAAAAAAACCATGCTCAATACTCCATTCTACTTTTTCTTTGACATGGAAGTATCACAAGCCTCTTTAATTATTAAGTAGAATTTGTAATTACATTAATGGCAGCTATCAACTTAGCTCTTTAGAAATCCCGTTAGTACAACTGTATATTAACACTTTTCAGAATGCAAAACCTGACCTAATAAAGGATGACAAAAATTTTGTAATTTAAGTTTGTTTTAAATATAGGACGAGGCAAATCAGACCACTATCTAGATCAGGATAATGTCCATTGTGAATCAGAAAGAATTGCTGACATATAGCATCACAGCACTAAGGAAGTCAAGTGAAAATCATTCAACTGATATTTGCATAGTTATCACCTTTGTTTAAAAAATGGGGGATCCTTATGCTTCTTTTGAATTGTAATAACTTCTACACAGTTGTTTCTCTCTAAAAGATCATATAACCTCTGACCCTTCCATTGATACTTATATTTTTCCTCATATTGTTATATAATTTTTGAGCTATAGCATATGTTTCAAAAAAAAATCTGTGTAACGAGTTAGTGCATATGTCACATCTCATTCTTCTTTTCTACACCTTGTAGGGTCTCCTAACCAAATCACAGAACACACAGAAGGCATCTGGTAGGTACCAACTGACACAGGCTACAAGGATTTCACAATAAAGAGCCAAAGCACTCAACATCAAGTGGGCTGTGGTATACCAACCACAAAATAATATATTTATTTTTCCAACATTTTCTTTTATTGATAAAAACTACACAAAAGCTAATTGATAATTAATTTAAAAAGCAATGTTATACATTATCTTGTATTTAGAAATTTGTCAACTTGGCAGTTTCCTTCGTTGACCATGTGACCATCGTTCTTCATATGCCCCTGTTCAGATGAGCTTTCTGCTGGTCTTTCCAACTGGAGGTCTATACAGATCTCATTCAGAATTCTTACACAGTGAAAACTCACAGGAGGACTTCCAGTAGGAAAAAAAAAAAAAAAGGCAAAACTCTTCCTACTGTGTGTCCTGAAGGACCATTCACCCAGATTTTACTGGATTTTCATTCCAGTAGTTTTGCCAAACTCTGTGGTCAACTTCGTTTCTTTGTGGTCTGTAGTAAAGCAGATTTTCTTTTGGTACAACATAAGCTTTAATGCCCATGTTTAGAATTGGAAACAGAATCACTTGACCAGGAAAAAAGAAAAGAAAGTGAAAAATAAAGCAAACCAAATAGGAACAAACAGCATTTTAGAGGGAAAATGAAGGAAAGCAATTGAAATCAAGTCTGTGAAAGTTACACACACCTAACAAGGAAAACTGTTCTGTTTCCCCAATTCCCCCCCGCCTCCCCAGCCCCAGGTCCTCCCCCACCCACCCCCGTGGTTCTCCAGCCCAGGAACCATGCAGTGTAGAAAAAGCAAATATACAAACAAACCTATACGTAGCTAGGGTGAAATCTATTTTTATAAGAACTGGACACTTTGACTATTTACATCCAGGAGCATTTCTGTTTTATGTTTTGAAGCAAAGAAAGTCCCGTAGTTCTCCTGGTTATGCTGCAGGTGCATCCGCGGCCCTCTCTCAGCAGTTTTGTTTTTTCCTCTCCTCTATGTCCTAAGTGTTTATTTAACAGGCACGATGAGCCAGCTTGCTTGCACGATTGTGGACACCCATTCTCCTTTAAGAGGAAGCCCTCCCCCCACCCCGCCCCCCCACCGAGGTCCCGCACCGAGGAGCCCGCTTTCGCGTTAGTTTGTTATTCTCTCCAGGTAAATGGCCGGCGCCGCCGACCTGGCGATGGTGGCGATGAAGCTGTGGTCGCGGCCGAGCTCCAGGCTGGGGGTTTCGTCCTGCTCGGGAGACACCGCTTCATAGCCCTTGCTGACGCGGAGCGGCTGGTGAGCCTGGCAGTAGCCGATCACAGGCGGGTCGTAGCTGTAATACGGCAAGGGCTTCACGTGGTGCGGGATCTGGTGTGAGAAGGACAAAGATTTAGGATTAGGAAAATGCCTTGGGAAGACAAGAAGAGGACACTCTGAGGCTCCTGCTTTGAACTCTTCCATGCTGTTTTAAGGCATCAACGGCTGATTCCGCTATTAACAGACAAAAAACAAAATAAGGATTTTTATTATGAAACTCGATATTGTTCTGTCCAGAGAGATAAGCCTCATAGACCATTTTATGTCCAAAGTGTGTGTATTTATTTATAAACCTTATATATGCACCTTGTATATAGCTGTGTGTGTGTGTACACACACATATATATACACTTTATAAAAATGTATGTATATACCTTGTTACATATACTGTTATAGAAAGTGTGTGTTTATATACACACATATTTATAAACACATATATCCATTCATATACACGTTGTATATGAAATCATAAAGATTTTTCCATGCCCAGGCCTGTCCTCTATCTTTCTATGTATTGCCATAGAGAAAGTTAAGAACAACCTAAATTCCCATCAACAGGGAATTTGAAAATACATGAGGTAAATTCATACACTTGTTGACAGATAATACAAAGATTGGGGAGTGCCCATCTGTTATAATGTGGCAAGATAGGACATTAAGAGAAAACAATTAAAGAATGTACAGTGTGATCCATTTTGTGTAAATGCAAATGTAAACATATGTAGAGTTTTTACTTTTAAAATATTTTTATATACAATTGAAATCTTTATTGAGGACATATATGTTTTACTTAACATTTTTAAAAAAGTAATCTCAATTTCCTATAGATCATTTCTAACAATTCTATAAATTCTCAACAACAACATAAAAACCTTTAAAATCATGAAAGCTGGCACATCCTTGTGTTCATAATATGTAATGCTCTTGATTTCAAGCTAACAGGCCAAATATGTGTCCGATGTTAGAATAATATACCTGAATAATTGGCTACAGAAATCCCTTTAATAGTAAAAGCTAAAAATATTAAAATTACAGTATTTTTTTTTTTTTAAGAGAGAGTGAGGGAGGAGGGGCAGAGGGAGAGAAAGAATATTAAGCAGGCTCCGCACCCAGCAAGGAGTCCAACATGGGCTTGATCACGACCTGAGCCAAAATCAAGAGTCAGAGGCTAACCAACTGAGTCACCCAGGAGCCCCAAATTATAGTACTTTCGATGCTATGCATCTTTTTATTAAACCACAAATTTCCGATAAAGAAAAATGTGTCATAAGCTCAGAGAAAGGAAAATGAGGATTGCTTAATTCTATTCCACTAGAGCATTTCTCATAATGCACTAGATCAGATCGGACACTCTTGGTCAACAGTCCACAGATAATAAAATTGCAAACACGGTCACTGTCCCGTCAGGCGAGAGTTGTGGCAGTTTAAACTATTGTCTCTCGGCTCCAACCCCCTGCTGTAGCTGGCTTTATCATGCCAGCCTGGGACTTTGCAAACCGCATTGCCTCTTGATCTGCCTGTCCCTGTTAGACTTTGACAGTGGGCCCACTGGAGGAAGATGGCAAGAGTAGAGGAGATGGAGGGACTGCTCCCATGGTGGGCTGCCTCTGTTTCTTCCTGCTCCAGGGAGCTACCCCAACAACACCCCGTCATACTGGCTGTAGCAATGCCTTCCCACAGTAGCCGGCCATTCCAGTTTGTACAGTCTTCCCAACGTTTGATCCCACCATGTCCCCACAGAGTCTTCAGCACCAAGGAAATGTGAGGTGTATCTCCACAAAGCTCCTTCTCTAAGCTCATAATGTTACAATTACAACCTCTCCATTTGTTCCTTTAGTCCCACAGGTGGTAGGGTGGTAGTTACTACCTGAAGTTGCTGTCTGTTACACTATGGCATTTCTAGCCTTTGCATGAACTTAGCTAATAACTCTGCATGTTTTTAAAGATTTTATTTATTGAGAAAGAGAATGAGAGAGAGAGAGTGTAGGTGTGTGCATGCACGAGAAGGGGCAAAGAGGCAGAGCAAAGGGGGCAGAGACAGAGGGAGAGGGAATCTCAAGCCGACTCCCCGCTTACCAGAGAGCCTGCCTGGGGGCTCATTTCCACGACCTTGAGATCCTGACCTGAGCTGAAATTCAGAGTCAGATGCTCAACCCACTGAGCCACCAGGTGCCCCAACCACTGTATTTAATCAGCAATTCATGTGAAATGCTTCGTTAAAATAACTGGCAGGTTGTTGTCTCCTGACTAGACTATATATGACTCTTTCTCTAGGTTAAACTACAGATATTGTTGTTATAATTTTATAATTTGGTAGTGAGGTTAAACCCCAAAGGTTTTACATGTTAATTATTCTGTAGGAAGTTAACCAGTCTTATGGCTAACTTGGCCACTTTATTTTAAGAATCCATTTCTCCTATTACTATATAAATACCTCAAATGTTCTTCAAACTAGGTCTTATGTTTTCTCGCTGGTATCCGCATTAATGTGTTAAGCAAAATTTTGACAAGAATTCATTATTTGTTTGCACAAGAATTGTGTTTTAAACACCTCTATGTTTATTAAAAGTCACCTCCTCACATTTTTAAAAGTAGAGATTAAAGCAATGTTTTCTGTGGAAGATCACAACTCATTAGTAGGTTATAAAATCAATTTAATGAATCCACATAAACATTTTAAAAATTGAATTAACTAGAATAGAAAGTATTGGAGTGTCTCATGAGTAAGTTGCTTCATAAAAGTTTCATTTCGGGCACCTGGGTGGCTCAGTTGGTTAAGCGACTGCCTTCAGCTCAGGTCATGATCCCGGAGTGCCAGGATGGAGTCCCACGTTGGGTTCCCAGCTCCATGGGGAGTCAGCTTCTCCCTCTGACCTTCTCCCCAGTCCTGCTATCTCTCGTTCTCTCTCAAATAAATAAAGAAAATCTTAAAAAAAAAAAGTTTCACTTCAAATTTCTGTGTGTTCATAAGTATATGTCTACTGAGTTACCCTGTGATTTTTTTTTAAACTGGAAATCACAATGAAAGATGCTTGAAAAATATTCAAAGCACATAGTCAGACTATACTTTATTTTAATGTGATCAGCAACAGCTGGATAAATTCCCATCCTTCATTTACTATTCTCTTTTTTTCTAACTCACATAATACAGTTTTTCTCAGTGAGTGAGGAAATTAAACCGATGTATAATTCTTTATTTTTTGGATGAAACACCTTGATTTCTAATGGGAGGCAAACACTATTTTCAGCTAGTGTTAAGAAATAGTAAAGGAAAGATAATTTCTCATCAAACAAGATGTTGATATAGTCTGGAATATACAATTCTGCTCTCAAAAAATCTGAACAAAAATACATACTAGGTCAAATTTGTGATTGGTACAGAGATGTTTTAGACATTGGACATTAATTTCTGTGCTGGCAGTGAGAACAAGGAACAAATTATAGGACAATATGGTTGGATTACTAGATAATAAATATAAAGTTAGATCTTCCCTGAATGTATAGTGGGTTTCTTTTTTTTCTTTTTTTCTCACTTATATAGAC
Organism: Lontra canadensis; assembly: GCF_010015895.1. Taxonomy (NCBI): domain Eukaryota; kingdom Metazoa; phylum Chordata; class Mammalia; order Carnivora; family Mustelidae; genus Lontra; species Lontra canadensis. Next base: position 8,992,739 of record NW_022631065.1, on the reverse strand, counting down.
TTCTGCCTATAAATCAGTTCAGGTCCAGACATGAAATGTTTGTCAGCAAATTCTATTTTAGGTCTCCTCATAGGATTTTACTGTGTGTCAGATAGGTAGAGATATTTGTGATTAGTGTCATGGGTCACCAAAACTCTGAAAAAGCATAGACATGAAACTACTTCGTTGTGACATTTCAGCAGAAAGAATTTTATGAAGACCTTCTTAAGAGTCACATAGACCATTCTTGCTTTTTTATTGTTAATAGGTGGAATAATATAACTCTAAGCCATAAAAAAAATCACCAAATTATTTCCAGTGGCAACAACATTCCCTGCGCATAGAATCTTTGTTGACTTATTGTCTCCAAATTAGCCAAATTACTAAAAAAATAAAAATAAACATTAAGCCCTCTCTCTCTTCATGCCTCTCTGCTTACTTGTGAACTCTCTGTCAAATAAATAAATAAAATCTTAAAAAAAAAGGGGGGGGGTGCCTGGGTGGCTCAATGGGTTAAAGCCTCCGCCTTTGGCTCAGGTCATGGTCTCAGGGTCCTGGGATAGAGCCCCGCATTGGGCTCTCTGCTCAGAGGGGAGCCTGCTTCCCCCCTCTCTCTCCATGCCTCTCTGCTTACTTGTGATCTCTCTGTCAAATAAATAAAATCTTTAAAAAAATAAATAAAAAAATAAACATTAAGCATGGATTCTGGTTTTGTCCACTGTCTTGTAACCCCAGCGATAGTCCTCCTCTGGTCGCCGCAGTAAGAAGATGTTTGACCTACAAACATAGATGAATCACAAATTCAAAGAGAGACAGGGTCCCACAGACCCTACTAAAACTGGTTTAATCTACAGATGGAAACCATTAGCTCTTATGGGAACATTATTGAATTTTCAGTGTGAAGTTCCACAAGTTGAATAATGGGAAAGAACAATTTCATATCTAAGAAACTATGGCACTTATATTCAAACAAAGTTGATTCAACTATCAAGGGACCTGTATTAACTACAGCACGTCAGGTTTATATATCCATCATCTCTGAACTCAGAAAATTTGTTTTGCTATGACAGTCGGACCAGTTTATTTTTTACTTCAAGGAACAGAGGAACCTGCCATTTTCTCTGTTGTATTTGAGGTAGGCTTAGAACCTCCAGCAGGATAAAAAACATTGTAAAGCGCCCTCCTGCCCAACAGCCCAATACAAGAATTCAAAAGCTACGTGAACTGGCAGGCTCTGAAAGGATATCTGAGATGTTTGCTCATTTACTCTTAAAGTCTAGTCTGTGGGGCACTATGTAATCAACTGATTTTGTGGTTTCTGAGGAGCTGAGAGACTGAGGTCTTGTACTTTATAGTAATAATGTACAGTACATTAACCACCTGGGTCCCTGTGTGTATCATTGTTTCCTTTCCAACAGTCAAAACAAAGTATCCTTCAGTTCCCCTTAATGTGTATTTGATATTTTTGTAAATGTGTTCTTAGAGCTTTTCCAAACGGTCCCTGTGTTCTGTTAGCTCTCTGACAGACCTCATTCTGGGGCACAGCACAACAACACTACTTAAAGATGGCCTCTTTTATATGCTTGACTGCTCATTGATTGCTTTGGAAGCTGCACTTTATTTACAGATAATAGGTGTGGTACGTGGAATGAAGGGAATCTCACCGGGGAAATCTACCACACTGAAATTCTGTCATTTGCTTCTCTCAAGAATATGAACACTCGAACTCAAATTGAATTTAAACCTTTATAGGGATATATAAACTTCTGTGGAGGCATATTTCATAACTAAATCTGAGGTAGGTTACAAAAGGGAAAACCATTATTATCACTAATTATAAGTCACTTTAATCTTGCTGAGTTTCCTGTGAGTCCTCTGAAAATGGGCATAATAATGACATATCATTTACCTGTATAAACCTCAGATGACTCCGAAAGCACTCCCTGTTTCTTGAGAATACTCTGGAAAGACATAACCTACTCTAGTTTCACTCAACACTGACAGTGTCTTTCCTGGAAATGTTCCCTGTCTTTTGTCTTACAGTTTCCATTTGAGAGATGTGAGAATGTGAAGGTTCACAGAGTGGCTCATTAACAGAGGCTCTCAGTCCTACTTTGTGCACTCAGAAGCTAGGACACCTTAGTGGATGTTCTGGATTTCTGACAATGTTTTTTACTCTTTGCCTAGAATATGGTTTTTTTCCAACATGCTGTGGGGAGAATGAAAGGACACACTCCTCTGAATTTCAGTGGTTCACAGAGTGAATGATTCAAAGAGGAAAGTGAAGGAAAGAGAATGTGTTTAAATGTTGAGAGGAAGGGCAAAAAAGTATAGTAGGATATGCAGAGCTTCAAAAGTCTACAAATTGAATCAGATCCCATAATTTTATATCCATAATAATTATATTTAAAATGAGAAATGAATGTGTCTGTGTAGTTAATGTGAGAGTAATGTGACTCTTGATATATGTGATCATGAAAGGCTTTTGAAGTTCAGTTTTGTTATAAGCATGAAATTCCAATATCGTTACCCTCTTTTCTCAAAGGTATTAGCATTAGTTATAAGTAGTGTAATAGCCTGATCATTTTAAAATTACCATGCACTATCATTAGTCTTATTTATTAACTTTTCATGAACATTGTTCACATTTCAGTATGAGTTCTTTCAATTAAAGTCATAAAAAGTTGATTTTCAATTCCCTAAATGACATTTGGTCTCTAATTTTCGGAACTAAAGGGTAGTACCTGACTACTCAGGCCGTTTAAAAAGTACCATCCTAAAAATCCAGATGAGGAATTCAATATAGTTGAATTGCTTAATGGAGATGGACACTTGGTTTATTGGAAATAAAATAGATTAAAAAGGAAGAGCAACAGCTAAATGAGCATATAACTTAGCCTGTATTCTATTTGCTATATTAGTCTGTGACAAGAATTGACAGGGACCAAGAAAATGTAAACAAATTTGGCTAAAGGTTTTTCTTCAGGAATTTGATCAAAGCTGACAGAACCTCAGCCTATTTATAAGTTAGTTTGGTAAAAGGGAGACTTAATTGACTCACAGATACAAAAAGGGATTTAGCAGCTAAACAGAAGAGTAAGGGTACCACTGGGTCTGAAGAACGACTGACGTCAAGAACACAGATGTCACCAGGCCCTCTCAGTCAATCTTGCCTGAAAATCTCTACACGTTATCTTCACATCCTGATTGCCAAACGTCTTTCTTCATCTAGTAAAACACATGGCTGTGAGAGCTTCAGAATTTTGCATGTAGATTGCACAAAGACAGTAGATTGTGCAAAGGACCATACTTCTTCTAGCTCCTCTCATCAAAATGTAGTATCGGTTTCTTCTTACCTTAAACACTGGCTGGTCTTATGATTTTCTTTGCCCAGTAGAACACAGCAGCCGCAACGCTTCTTGTGTCTCAAGATTCCTAGGATCCTGGCCAGATTAGCCACCACCACGTGAACAAGTCTAGGCTAGATCACTAGGGAATGGAAAGTGCTGTGGAGCCACAGAGTCATCTTAGACTAGCCACAGTCCCTTAAGGTCCACTGAAGTTCATCACAGGCACATGAGCCCAGTTGGCCCCAGAGGAGCAGAATTGCTCAGCCACGTCTCCCATTCCAGAAAAGCATATGAGAAATTATACTGAGCTGTGACATTGACAGTTCCTACAAACCTGATTTCATTCCTCACTCCTTAAATGAAAGAATTAAAATAATAATCACCCATTCATAAATTTTGCCTCTTTAGATTTGAATACCTGAAGGCACATATAATATAAAAAGGAGACACAAGAAATGTAATGAATCTAAATCAATTCATCAAATTACATTATTTAATCCTGTTCTGCAATGAAACATTCCTATTCATTGTTCTTATTTTATTTTCTTAGAAGATTTTATTTATTCACTTTTTTAAAAGATTTTATTTATTCATTTGAGGAAGAGAGCGAGAGCACAAGAAAGAGGGGGCCAGAGGAAGAAGCAGATTCCCTGCTGAGCAGGAGCCCCATGTAGGGCTCAATCCTGGGATCATGACCTGAGCAGAAGGGAGATGCTTTACCAACTGAGCCACACTTGTGCCCTGTTTATTCACTTGAGAGAGAGAGAGAATGAGAAAGAGACAGAGAGAGAATTCAGGAGCCCATGAGCAGAGACAGAGACAGAGGAGGAGGGATAAGGAAAGGAAGAGAATCCAAAGCAGACTCTGTGCTGACCCCAGGCTGGATCCCACAACCCTGAGATCCCGACCTGAGCCAAAGTTAAGAGTCAGAAGCTCAAATGACTGAGCCACCCAGGCACCCTTCTTATTGTTTTTAAATGCGGCCTTGCTTCTTAATCAAAAAACACCAATTATTTAAGTATTAGTTTGTATTAATCAAAAAGTAAAACTGTCCACATCTTCTGACATTATTTTTAAAACATTTTGCTAGAAAGCTTATTTTAAAGCACAATTTTGAAAAATACCTTGAACTCAAAGTCAAGATGGAAATTGGAGTCTCAATTGCTGTCCTTCCAAGTTAGCACTCAAATGGACAAAGTTTTTTATTTAACAGATGTTTGTTCACAAGAACTGTTAGAAATTCCTATAACATGGAGGAGAGAGGAGAATGAAAATTTACTAGCATATAAGTCAATGCAACTGGAGGCAAAGCTGGTTTAGACTGGGGAAAGGTCTTTTGCAAGACTATGATACACTCATATGGATAAAGGTAGCACTCAGCTGACAAGTTAGCACTCACATGGACAAAGTTTTTTATTTAACAGATGTTTGTTCATTTGTTTTTCCATCATTAAATCAAAAACTCTTTGGAATTCCTATAACATGGAGGAGAGAAGAGAATGAATTAAAAGAAAAATTTACTAGCATATAATTCAATGCAACTGGAGGAAAAGTTGGTTTAGACGGGGGAAAGGTCTTCTGAGGACTGTGATACACTCAGCAGATTTGAGTGGCCAGGATTGGTGAGGTAGGGAGAAAGGTAGGGTCTGGGCAATCCATGGCCATGAGTAAAAGCAGGAGAACAGCAGAGGATGATAGGAAGATAATGAGTCTTACTTTGAGGATTCATATCGTGGAACACTAAGTAAAAAAGGATATGACTGTACCAGAAAGCTCATCTTCTATTTAAAGAAATGGTGAATTCTTTAAGTGACAAAAGGAAAACAGAACTTCTCTGTCTGCCATTTTATTTCTTGTTGCTCAGCAGCCTTCACCAGCAGCCACTCTCTCTCCCACCATCTTCACCATCTACTGGTTCACTAGTGAAACAAAGCCTATCTCCTTAAAAAAGAGGCCCATGCAATCTCTGACATCCTAACACTGTATACACACAAAGACTTTTCTCCCTAGGTAGTAACTGTAATAGAGAAGAATCTCTGGAAATAAGATGCAAGAATTCAAGAGAAGATGATAAATCGGAGTGATAAGTAAAAAAGTCAAGACCTCCTAAAAATGAATGAAACTAGAAACAATTGAAAATGCATTCTCATTGAACACCATTATCTCAACACTGCTTGGCAACATTGCTTGGCTACATAGATCGTCACATTATTTGTTCAATGAAAGAACACAACAGGCTTATCTTTCTCACACTTTATTTTGAAGACTAAGTAATACATGTGACAAAAGCTAAAATAATCTAATATTTGTCACAAACACTGGTTACATTTATTGATTTTTGTTTTTGAAAATCTCTAAAGAAAAACAAGAAGATAATGGTGCAAATTGCTGACTGTCCTACTTGCATTTTGTTTATGGGCTGAAGTGTGTACCAAGTTGCTCCGGCATGCAAGATACATGATACTAAACACACTGCATTTGACTTTGGATCTTGATGGGACTCTTCCGACCATTTGAAACTCAAGTTCTGACAAAAGCTGCACACGAGCACTTGCCGTTATTGTTCTGTTCATATTTAAAGATGGGAATGTGTACTCTTTGTGCACTCATGGTTGTCCAAATTTTAACTTTTAAGTCAGTCATGGGATAACAGAACAACAGAACATCCACTTACATCTTTACTGCTCTCCTAGTAGGCTGCCTTGTCTGTGAGGTGTCCGGAGAGTTGACTAAGTTAATGAATGAGGTACTAGCTGTTCTTTGAAGTTAGCTTTGACTCCATTAGCTGGAAAGCTTGTTACATTACAGGCACTCTCAGTGTTCTGGGCTAATGAGCTGGATTAATTAGCTAGTATTAACTTCTAAAGGCTTTCCTTCTGTTGCTCTGGACTCTGAATTTGAAAGAGTAAGGACTCCCTAATAGAGCAGGACAAGCAAACATTCTATAGAAGTGAAATCTACAACAATGCTTCAATAAAAAATAGAGACAACAAAATTTCAAAACCCCCATCTTTCCCATCTGAGGGGGGAAAAAAAAACAACTGTGGAAGTGCCAATGATATACAGTGATGCACAGAAGGGAATTCTTGCCTAAAACAGGAGACAGTGATCACTACTTAAGCCCAAATCTACTGCTGGAAACTTAAAAACAAAACCAAACAAAACAAAACAAACAAAACCAAAATGTATCAGCACATGTAACAAACAGATTCAGTGTAAGATTTGCTTTGCAGTCCCTCCTCAGAAATTTGGGAAGGGAAATGAACAAAAAGCAGCAGGAATGCCAATACCAGGAAGGCATGAGCAAGCAGGCATTATAGATGTTTTCTTTCTAAGTTCATATTCAGCTTCTCCACAATGATCAGAGTAGCTTATTTCTAGTTTCCGTATGAGTTTTTGTTGTATTCTGTACAGTTTTGTGTTCAATTCTTAATTGTGTCCTTAACCTGTTTTATGCAAGATTGTGTATCTTGTCTAAAGCAAATGTGACTGATTTGTTCAGCTTTTGAAGATAAACTACCTTTGTGATCCTCCCCAGACATGTAATTCGATAGTGCGGGAGGTATTCAGTAAAAGCTAGAAATGTTTTTAAAATGTAAAAATAAAATGAAATGAAACTCTTATATAAGGAAGGTGATTGAGTTTCTTGCATTTTGTGTACCTTTTCCTCCCAAGATAAAAGTTTAGAACCAAATGACAATTAGGAAGGAAGAAAACCCCAGAAGGACATACACCTTGATAGAATGAGTAACCGGATTCTAATAGAGTTTAAATAGAACTTCTTGGGGGAACTGACTGATCCTAATGAAAAGAGGCATGGCAATGTATATTTAATTGCAAAAATAGGGGAAGCCCACTTAGAAAATGCAATTAAAGTTGTTATTCTGATTGAATATGTTTTAGAACAGGGTGGCAGAGTGATGCATAAATAATATTGGTCTCATATTTTTAATAAAATGTGTTAAGCTCTAGGTTACTGCCTGGATCTCTGCCACGGAGCATGTACTATTAAGGAGTCATTATATAAAGTGAATTTGCCATAATGGTATACTTATTTTTGTATCCATTCATTCACATAGCAAATATTTATCACCGAGGTTGGCCAACTTTTTCTGGAAAGGGCCAGTAGTAAATATTTTAGGCTTGCAACCCATACAGTCTCTGTCACAAGTAGTAAACAACATTACCATTGTAGCAGGAGAATAAGCTTAGACAAAACGTAAACAAGTGAGTGTGGCTCTGTTTCAATAACAGTTGATTTATGAACACTGAAATTTGAATTTCATGTAATTTTCAGGTGCCAGAAAACATCTTCTGATTTTTTTTGTTTCAACCATGTAAAAAAATAAAATCTGGTTAGCTTGGGGCTAACTTACTAAGCTAGGCATTGCGGTAGGTGCCGGGGATATGAAGAAGAATAAAATAAAGGTGCCTACTGAAAGAACCTCCTCAGAACAGATTAGAAGATCAACCTGATTCTAATTCTCTGTGTTTGAAACTGCATTATCCAAGTCTGCGAAGAGAGGGAGAAAAGCATTCCCCGCCGGTGGGCACGGCAGGTTTTCTTGTGAAGATCCAGGTGTTCCGCTCTGAAATAAAGCTCTCAGCGGATCCCAGACAAAGAGCTAGACCCTCACAACCTTGGTACTTAGAAGTCCGACTTGAACCTCCAGGTGGGAGTCCTGAAGTCCCCATTCAGGTCATTTAGATCAAACATGCTCAGGCAGAATAAACGCCCAATGACCTTTCAGCGAAGATCTTAAGCAACACTCAAGCCCGTGAACCTGCCCCTGGGTATAGGACAGCTTATAACACAGGGCCCGAGGGAACTTGTGTGCTTTTGTCAAAGAGGGTAAGTTCATGGGTCATGGAACCATAAACAGGTTTTGTTTTGTGGAGAAGGTTAAAAAGCCTTCTTTCTATTTCTCAATCTCTACAAGCCTCTTCCCATCTCTGGGCCTCTGTACTCGCCATTCCTTTTGTCCGGGATATTCTTCTTCCAACTCTTTTCTGTAGGATTATGCTGATCTTTTGAGTCCCTGCTTAAATGTCATGTTCCTAGAGGGGCCTTCCCACCACCTTGTCTAAAATGCCACTCCGTCCCTACTCACTCATATAAGCCATCCCCTGACTCAATTCCCTGTTTATTTTCTTCACAGCATTTATCAAAATGTTAAATATCTGGGATCATGTATATCTTTGCTCCTTTACTGACTGTTTCCTCCCAGTGTCAGCTCTGTGCTGTCACAGAATGTTTCTGATTGGTCTGGTGCTGCCTGGCTAGAATATTTCAATAAATGTGTGCTCGAAGAATTATGAATTTATGAGAGATATTTGTTAGGGAATTGGGTTTTATTTGGAAGAAATTTGTCTCCAAAACAGTGTCTTTTTCCACGGTCCCTTACCCATTCTTCACTTTGGATTTGAGCAGGGACCTAGGGTGGCACACAAACAATTTCTCTCTACAAATCTCTGCATGCCGGGCCCTATGTTGAGGGCTAAAGGATTAGAATGACTAAAGGTGTCCATGACCTTAAGGTACCCATAACCTAATGTAGAAGACAAAAGTGAGTGGATTTTTACAATGGGACGTCATCTATGGTCCAATGCAACAGTAGCGGTGTATGAAAAATGACAAGGGAGGAAAGAAGAGGGAGTAAGATGTTTATCAGGTTGTTTCCAATCCACAGAATGGATACTGATGAAGCCACCAGTAGAAAACCTGGTGCTACCTGTGACTTCTTTGTATGGTCAGCATGTCTGCTACTATTACTATAGTACTTGGCTTCCTGTGTGCCAGGGGAGCCCAGTGCCCAAACTAACCTGTTTAATTAGTTAATTAATTAAAAAAATATTTATTTGACTGACAGAGATCACAAGTAGGAAGAGAGGCAGAGAGAGAGAGAGGAAGGGAAACAGGCTCTCTGCAGAGAGCCTGATGTAGGGCTCGATCCCAGGACCCTAGGATCATGACCTGAGCAGAAGGCAGAAGCTTTAACCCACTGAGCCACCCAGGCACCCCTCACACCAACCTGTTTTAAATCTTAACAGTCTACCCAACTCACCCACAACTTGCCCTTGTAGGGAATGGATTCCACATCCTCCATCTCTTCCGCCACTATTTCCACCTCTCAGCAGAACACTGCATTAGTCTCTTGTGGCTGAAGCATCCCTAAGTTGTGATGAGCAGCTGAGACTGACCATAGCTCTGGGGCAGGACATGGGGACAGCTGCTTTCTCAGCTGCTGCTGCTGAGAAAGCAATCAACCCTTGCCACCCTTAATGAAAGCCGAGAAATGGAGATCCTCACCTTCCCCTTCATGTGCCATTTGGGATTTCATCAACCATACAGACTGCCCTTAAAACACGGGTTCTCAGGCCTGGCTGCAGCTTTGTCACCTCTGTGGTGATTGTAAAAATGCTCAAGTCTGGTCCTTATTCCAGATCAATTAAATCAGAATTTCTGGGGTATGGCCCAGGCCACCTTTTTTTTTTTAAAAAAGCACCCACTCAAATGTGCAACCAAGGTTGAAAAACTACTTCTTGTTAAATTTAGATTGCTTTCCTTTAAAGATGTAGGCCCAGCAGGGAGTGCACAGTGTGCTTTACCTAATTCCCCACACCTGCCTAGAGACTGCCTTGCTCAAAACAAAGCAGATGACTTCCCAGTCTGAAGTCACCAAACATTGTGCACATATGTGTGCTTTTTACTCTCCAATTAAATTTTCCTTTTTCTTAAGTTCAATTCATTACTGCTAATTATTCTGTCTTACCCGTTGTGTTTCTTCACTTGGCTCTATTCATACTCTTGGGTGATTATTCTGCTGGGGTTTTAGTTATTATCAGTTTGGTTACGTATAGATTCTACTCTTTTGTCTAAAGTTAGGTGTAATTCAGTTGGGTAAGTTAACAACTACATTATACACATGTTTTTTAAATAGCTACTTGTAGGTGAATTTACCTTGCCTTGATGGCAAAGTGCCCATAAATGTTCAGTCAGCTGGAGAACTCCTTTGGCTAAACATTTTCACAATCTATTTCTTTTATTTTTTTTTAAGTAATTTAATTTACTGGGATGGTAGTAATAGCCCATTCTACTTTGCACTATGGGGAAGGAAGGATATTTTTATCTACTTAAAAGCTAATAAAGACTCCCACTGTTGAAAAATACTCAAACCTCCCAATTATTTCCATCAAGCGATAAATTTAAAAGAAAAGATAAAGAATTAAAACCCCAAAGTGGTAGCAAGTAAGCAATAATGACTAAGAGAAACTTAGGGAAGGATCATTAAATTCATCTTTGCTTTAGAGTAACCTGATACTCCCATGTAGACGTGCCTATGAAAGGGTGTCTTCTGCCACTGGAAATAATATAAGTTGACATAGAATTGATGAAATTCACCAACTGTGGGAGTAAATCATAGAAGGAAATGATCTGTATGTGTGAGAGCACAGAGAAGAGCTTGGAGGAGCTGCTCTCCCACTCTCCACCCACCACCCCCAACTCCAGCTTCAGCTGCTGCCCATCCCAAGATCACAGGACGTATTTGCCTGGTTGTATCATGCTGCCCCATGGACAACCGTGGTCATATGCCTATAGTTCCCCAGCATTACAGAGTATTAATTTTGCAGGCTACCTCCATGGGTCCCTTTGTCAGAGTAACGTTATAGCTGAATTTTTCGATATACTCCATCATTGTTTTCCTTGGCCAATGCCAAAATGGTATCTATTTCCCCTCTATGCCATCCCTATAATCCACTTTTCTTCTCTGCCCAAATTTCTTCTTTCTTTTTCCTACCAAACCACTCCAGTGAATGCAGATAAACCATAGCCTTTTATCAAGAAGTCTCACACTCATTGAATCTTACTAAAATGCTCAAGGAAAAACTCATTTTTATAGTGCCACTGAACTGTGGTTTTCTGGCTTATTATTAAATAATACGACACATTTATTATAAATAAATTTGTATACCTTACTATTATAAGTTATTAAAAATAAATTATTATTTTGTCATGAAATTAGACCCTTAGGGAAGTCCTACGTTCTTGGAACTGAGTCTAACATGGAGAGTTTGATAGAAAAAGAGCTCACAATATTCTTGGATAGATTTAACTTTATGTGGATTCTATATGGCAACCCACAGTACCACTTTCCAGGATGGCAAATAATTTCTATTTATCTAAAGAGAAACATGGAAAGACCTCATTATCTTTTTAGCTAAACATGTAGTAAAACATCATTGATTCAGACTAACTAAGAGATGATCACTCAGGGAGAATTGGAAATCATATAGAATTTTAAAAAGCTATAGTTTACTTCCTTGGGTTTAACCTAAGTTCAATAAACAACTAGAGTGTGTAGACAATACACTTTTCCACCTCTAGCTCCTTGATGAGTAGGACATTTATGTTATATACGGACTGGTGGTAGAGAGAGAACTTGTGCAAGTGGGCACCAGGAAGACTGGGGGGAGGAATCAAAGAGATAGTGGAACAACATCCCCTTCCTGTCCATCACTTCTGATCAGCAGGTTGATGAAAAGGTTCATGAAGGTTTTTGTGTCAACTGAGTCATAAAGGTGGCATACACTTGTAAAAGAGCCTTTTGTCTCTTCCTCTGTGGAAAAGCAGCACTTTTGTGTCTCCTGCCTCATCAGTGTTCTCACAGTGGGTCACTGTTACAGACTCAAAGTATGTGTCCTCCATCTAGCCCATACATTGAAGCCCTAATCCCCAGTGTCCATATTTGGAGATGGGGCCTCTAAGGCTATAATTAAGATTAAATGGGGTTATAAAGGTGAGATCATGACTCCACACTATTAGTGTCTTCATAAGAAGAGACCAGAGAGCTTGTTCTCTCTCTTTCCACATACATATAAAGGTCATGTGAGTGCACCCTATGGTGCCTGTTGGCCAACAAAAGGGATCTCAGAATGAAACCCACCTCACCAGCACTTTGATCTTAGACTTCCCAGCCTCTAGAATTGTCTTAAACAAATCCTCCAGCCTATGACATTTTGTTATGGCAGCCTGACTTGACTAATACAGAGACCAATACCATGAAGTGGTGAGGGTTTGCATAAAGATGGATGGAAGTTGTCGCGGTGATGGAAACAATATGGCTGAAGCTGATGAACCATTTTGTGATAAAGTATTGTTACTTCTTCTGCAGGCCTCCAGAAACAATTTCTTGAGAGAGATGAATGAAATCCTACTATTTAATAGCAGAGTACATGGGCTTCAGTGGTATTTATCTGATTTATCAATGCAGAACCACAAAATGAGTATACAGGCAGTCACAAGATGCTGAGATGTGCCCCTTGGTAAAACGTCTTTTAGTTTAGGGCAGACTTAATGGGAGCATGATGATTTACATTCTTCTTTGAACATCTTCCCCATCCTCCTTTATATAACTTTTATACTATTGAAATTAGGCTGGATCTGGGAGGGGGTTATGCATGACAGGATTCTTTCCTTCCTTGTACCTTATTTTTAATGCTCACTTGGAAATCAAGCTGGAGGCATTTATATTCATCTAGGCTGTCATTCTCGTAGTTTCCAGCTGGGGACCAGGACACCAACACATTTTTCCTAAGATCCTACAACCCGTGGTGCTCCTTGTCTTCTTACGTTACCTCAAAGTCTCATGACTACTGAAAAGGGATCAAGGTAACTCTACATCATTGCCTATCCTAGGCCTGCATTTTGGTTATTCTCCTTTTATCCCTTCAGACCTTTTCCCCTCTTCCAACCTTGCCTTGTACCTAAGGAAGCTCATTCTATGACCCAAAGTGCCGTGTTAGCTGGTTTTGGTTAGTTTCAGTAAGGAGAGGCATCCAATGATAGTAGGAAAAGGGAGGTCAGAGCATTTATTCCTTGCCACTCATTCTGGCCATGCTATTGTTTGGGAGTAGCTGGTTCCTTCTACAGCAGTAGTTCACATTCTAGAGCAATTTTGCCTCCCAGGGAACATTTGGTAAAATCCAGAAGTATTTCTATTATCAAGGTTAAGGTCTTCAAGACAAGAAATTGTCAAAACTGAGGTATTACTGGCATCTAGTGAGTAGAACCCAAGGATGTTGCTAAACATCCTATAATGCACAAGGTATACCCCCCATCCCTGCCAACAACAATAACAACAAAGAATTATCTGATCTAAATATCCAAGTGTCGCCATCAAGCTACCTTTTTACTATAATCGCAGATCCTTTTAGACGGACCCTCAAGATGAGCCCTCTTTTCACAGACATAGCTTCAACTTGGATCTGATAACAAAGTATCTTCCCTTTGCCCCATCTAGCCAATGAGAGAGAATGGGCAGCACCTTCCTGCTCTTTCTATTAGAATTTTTCACCATCCTCTGTAGTTCTCCCTTTAACATTGCTCTTTTGTTTTTAATAAAATTCTCTTTTGTTAAACTCTCTTTTTTAAAAAAAGTTTATTTATTTATTTTTAATAATCTCAGTGCTCACTGTGGGGCTAGAACTCAGGACCTTGAGATCAAGAGTCACATGTTCTTCTGACTGAGCCAGCCAGGTGCCCTTAAACTCTCTTTGATTAAAACTTGCGTGTGCAGTGTTTCTTTGTAGGACTCTAAGTGGCATGGAGTTTTAGGCTTACATGCATGAGCATTTAACATCATGTTTATTGTTCTTAAATCAGAGGTGGAATGGCAAACTTTCACCAGTACTAACTGCAAATATTTATTGAGTGATGTCTCTGTGCTACCCATCTTTACAAGTGCTTGATGTCAGTTAATGCCTTTATTCTTCACAAAAGATTTATCATTTGGGTGTTAAGAGGATTTATGATAAAACTGAAGAACGTGGGTGAAATGACTTGCCCAAGGTCAAATACTGAAAATGGCTCTTGAGTCTGGGTGCTTAATACTACCTCAAGGAGGCATTTTGTCTTCAGAAATAAACCCCTCTAAAATATCTGCAACACAGAAAGCTCCATAGTTGTCTCTAGGGAATCACTTAAATGTGAATCACAAAGAAATTTTCAGAGGGACATCCAAGGCAATTCTTGATGTCATACTACACTCCTACACTGTACTTTTTTTCTCTTTTACTTCTCTGTGCTTACCTTCTTGCCTCCTCTGTTTCCTCTCTTTTCGTTCTGTTTCTCTTTCCCCTTTATCCGTGCATGCCTCTTCACTTCCATTCTTTCCTTTCTTTGCTTTGCCTATTTTTGCAAAACTTAGATCTGCCTTTGGCACCTCAATGTTAAAATGAACTGGGTTCAATTTTAGTTATAATGGCATTCAAACCATCAGGAACAGAAAGAATGTATAAAATATTGAATAAGACTATTTCTGGGATTTAATGAAATGTTAAGCATAAAATCACTTAAATGTTAGTTTTCTAAGTGCCAGTGTCTTGAAACAATACAGTCAGTTCCATAAAAAAATGTGATGGATACTCAGTTGAATCTTTTTTTTTTTTTAAAGATTTTATTTATTTATTTGTCAGAGAGAGAGAGAGGGAGAGAGAGCGAGTGAGCACAGGCAGAGTGGCAGGCAGAGGCAGAGGGAGAAGCAGGCTCCCTGCTGAGCAAGGACCCCCCCCCCCCCGAAGTGGGACTCGATCCCAGGACCCTGGGACCATGACCTGAGCCAAAGGCAGTGGCTTAACCCACTGAGCCATCCAGGTGTCCCCTCAGTTGAATCTTAAAGCCTATATTCAATGAACACAGAAAAAGCTGGTTTTAATTTATATTCTTACTATATAGAGATATGAAATTGTTTAAAAAGACAAAGTTTATTTATGTAAGTGCTTGGGTTTGGAAATATGAAATGGTGATATTTGAAAGTAATAGCTTCTCTGAAAATACTTTTCAAAAGTGGGCAAATTGATTCATTCTCTAAGGAATTATGACAGTAAGCATAAAAGTATAGTTGCTATTTTGCATGCAACAATACTAAAGGATAGTAACGTATTCCATCCATTTTTCACTACAAATATGTACAGCACTTAATATCAAAAGCTGAGTTATTCTGGCACTTTGATAAATGGATGCATTGGTGGGTGAATGAAATAAGATTTTGTCTTAGAGGAAATATTGGCTTTTCATTAGGCCAACTGAGAATTTATTGCATACAAAAGAACTAGGAATTTATGGTTTCTTCAAAGAGGTTTAAATAATCTTTCTAAAGATATACAAGTTATCTTTTTCCAGGAAAAACTATATCCAATTTCTATGACTCTTTGAGAAAAAAATGCACAACATATTTGTCCCCAACTTGTATATGGAAAGAGTGATGACTGAAAGTTTATGCTGGCCACTTCAAAACACCCTGCTTTGTCCTCTTCTAGGCAAAATAAATCTTAAGCAAACAAACAAACAGACATTTCTAAGGACAATTTTCTCTGTAAATATCCCCTCTCACAAGATAAGAGCAAAGGCATTCTCTTGGCATTTCAGAAATTTTACTGAAATCAGG
Source organism: Lontra canadensis (assembly GCF_010015895.1). Lineage (NCBI taxonomy): Eukaryota > Metazoa > Chordata > Mammalia > Carnivora > Mustelidae > Lontra > Lontra canadensis. The sequence continues at coordinate 8,976,964 of NW_022631065.1, read as the reverse complement.
ATGATTCCTCCTACCTAAAGCCATTCAGGATAACTAAAGGATTGGGAAGGATTAAATTGCCTTGTCCATTCTTTATAAGGAGTAGAGTGTTTTTGTTGTTGTTTTTATAAGGAGTAGAAGGTGTTGGGGACACACAATATTGAAATTCACATGAAACTGACACACAGAAATGTCTTCTTTTGATGTGTAAGCCACTCTAATCAGTGTTATGAAGAGTTCTGAACAAAGACATCAAATGAAGCATCTTGTGGCACTGCCTAAGAAATGACTCATGTTTCTTTGAGGGCCTGCTCATCATCACCAACTAGTTTCAGGAATATTGGGGCTCTAACGTATGTTTTTGTTTTTGTTTTTGTGTGGCCATAAAAAGAGGCAGGTGAAGATCATTAACATCTCCACGGGACTAGAAGGATCTTTCTGCTGCCTTGATTTCATAAAATTGCTGCGGCCACTTAAGGAAGTCCTCTTCTAGTAATTTAAGATTTTATTTGTTTATTTGAGAGAGAGAAAGCATGAGAAAGGGGAGGGGCAGAGAGAGAAGCAGAATCCCCACTGAGCAGGGAGGCTGATGCCCTGGAGGGCTCAATCCTAGGACCCTGAGATCAGGACCTGAGCTGAAGGTAGACACTTAACCAACTGAGCCACCCAGGTGTCCCAGGAACTCCTCTCAATTTAGACTAAATTTTCCCTAAAAAACACAAAAGAAGAGGTCTCAAATGATTACACCATCTTCTTAGTTCCAACCAGATGTGGGGCCAGAAAAATGTCCCAATAAATAAAATGAAGGGATTAATTTGGAAGATATTTAAGGTCCACTTTGCCTTAGACTCTGTTTTCTGTGAATACAAAGTCTTTTCTGTGGGGAATAGTTGACAATGAGAATGTAACTGAAACTGTAAAATTAATTAGATGAATTTGGGATGTGAGCTGTCCCTAAAAGGAAGTTCATTTGCAAGTGAAAAACACTAACTTGGGTTGCTCCAATGTTGAGTCCAAAGTCCTTTCGTACCTGGAGGTTTGGAAAGGCAAAATCTCACTCAGGTCTCACCTCAGACCTGCTGAATCTGAATCAGCATTCTAACAAGGCCTCTGGATGTTTCATAAGCATATTAAAGTCTGTGATGCTCTGCTTTCTAACAGATCAGTTGTCTCAGAGGTATACTCTACCAGAATGGCAATGGTACAGCTCTGTATTTCCACTGTGCCCAGATCAAAAATGCATTAAGAGAAAAAATAAGAATACTTGTAGATCTTAGAGAAGTGGTCTTTCAGACCAGTGGCAGCAGCATAACCTGGAAACTTGTTAGAAATGTAAATCATTGCACCCCACCATAGCCCTACCCAGTCAAACCTCTGGGTTTCGGGCCCAGGCACCTATGTTTGAACAGCCCTACAGGTAATTCTGATGCTAACTGGGACTTGTAGAGTGGGAAATGAAGAACACCCCCCCACTCCCCCCACTCCCCACCAATTTAGATAATGAAGGTGAAAGGCAATTGACTAGTTAGAAGATGAAAGGCCCAAGGTGCCTGGGTGGCTCAGTGGGTTAAGAAGCTGCCTTCTGCTGGGCTCAGGATCCCAGGGTGCTCCCTGCTCAGCAGAGAGTCTGCTTCTCCGTCTCCTTCTGCCTCCTGCTCTGCCTACTGTGCGCTTGCTCTCTCTCTCTCTGTCAAATAAATAAATGAAATATTAAAAAAAAAAGTCCCCAAAAGGGGCTTATAGCGAAAATGGACATATTTCCATAAATGGTGCTGTTTTAAAGGATTAGTAACATATGTGGAATGAATCATGCTTGTTATTTTTCCTCCAACCCCACAAATCACCCTTCACAATTCATATAAAATATCAGTTCCTTCAGGGAACCTATTCCCTTCAAAAAAGTAACTTTTTGCTGCTCTAAACTCCCATCCTCATTATCTGTATTGACCATGTGGTGGTCACTTCCCAGTAATTGTCAGCAGGAGACCACTAGGGAACTACTTTATGTCTAAAGTTTCTAGAGGGAAGAGATTCTGTCTTGTAACTATGTAGCCCCAAGGCATTCAGCACTCTATCTGGGATACAGCTGAGGTCTAATATATTTTCTATGTGTTTGTTAGTTCTTTGGTTTGGGGGATGAAAAAGCCTATTTATTTTCCTGTTTTAAAAGTCATTTCTTTTAAAGGATTAACAACTACCTGTGAAATACATTGAGATCCTCCGATTAAAAGTAAGCTGTGTTAAGAACATCTCCTTTTATACATTAAGCATTAAAAAAGGAAATCTACCAACAAAGTCATAGAAGGTCTTTACCCCCCAGTAGTACAATTGAAACATTTGACGTAACATAAAATATGTCTCCATTTTCATGCATTTAAATTTCTAATTGTTTCTCGGTTCCCTCGGAGAGCTTTTCTAGGTCAACGAAGTACTCACACTGTGCTACACATTCCAAGAGTCCAAGTAAGTCTCATCTCATCCTCAAAAATAGGCGGCTAGCAAATGCTCCTCATTCATACAATAGTTAGAAAAGATCAAAAGAAAAATTTGACTCTGTCAAATGCAAGCTCTTGCAGCTTTTAGATTTCTGGTTAACAGTGTTATCCCCAGCTCTTCAGTATCCCCCTTTTCTTTCAGATTAGCTTCTAGCCTGGCTTAATTCTGAAAAACAAAACCAAACCACCACCACTGAAACAAAACAAAACAACAACAACCAAAACCAAAACAAAACAAAACCCCCCAAAAAAAACAAGTGACAAAGAATTGTTGAAAACATGGTGATGTGATCACAGATTCCTAACCCTCCTCTCATCTTGTATGACACAAGAAATGAGTAAAAGACAAAAATGATGGGGTGTGTGTGTGTGTTTGCATGTGCACACAGCCGTACAACAGGACTCGGAACTGCTGTATCAGCTATTTGGAAACAGTATAAAGTACCAACCATTTGCCATGACCTTAGAGGACCTGTGTGGGCTTTAATGCGGCAGGAACCAGACAGAGGATAGAAAACAATGGCTGAGTCAGAACTACTCCAGCTGATTTAGATGAGATTCAGACACAATTCCACTAAAGTGACCTTATTTGTAAGAATGAGGAATGGAGGTGACTTGGGGCCACAGCAATGGCTCCTTTGTGGGATGCCTTTAACCGCTATGCTTTCCCATGGTTAACTCATGGGAGATCTGAGGTCTAGCACTGTTACTTCAAATAGCTTTGGCTAGCACCAATTCCCTAAAGCATCTAGAAGGTTCTGTGCTGTCCCTCAAATCATTGCCTGGTAACTGAAAAAACAGTTTGGTTTAAGGCCTTCAGTGCACTGGATGACCAATACAGAGGTAAGCCCAAACCAGCACACAGAGGACCTTTCTCTTGACAGACCCCAGGGCCTGAGCTCTACGTTTGCACTAATGCTGTAGAATCTTGAATTCTGAGTCTGTTTTCATTAACAGCCCCTTTGACCTAATATCCAGGAGGACTTCAACGCTTTCCATTTGAATAATGAGGAATCTAGGAAAAACCCACTCAGACGATTTTGAGGGAAGTTACAGGCCAGGATTTCCTTCATCTCAAAGGTTATTCACAAAATAAACATTTAGGGGCCAGGTGTAAGACAAATGCAAAATTTTGTAGGAAATGACTTAACAATAGGAAAGAAGTAGTTGTGGGCAAAGGCAACAGGAAACTTAGCCATATCTAAATAAATGTTGAAGGTAAATACTAAAATAATGGTAGAGAGTTATCAAAAGAGACATATATGTAAAAGAAAGTGTAAACTAGCTTTAAAACTGACCAAGAAAGCCTTTGCCTTCCCCTCAGTTGGACTAGACTTCAGACAAGCTTCTTTGTGACCATAAACCTCTGATTTCCCTTCATGTAGAGAATTTATTACTTTAGAAAACTTGGAATTGTAAATCCTCTGACCTGTGAGTTGGAAGTCTCCCAACGTCTGCACAGTCTATAGTCCAGGAAATGTCTTTCTCAAAGACCTGGGGGCCATCCCTTTGAAAGGTAATCATCAAATCAGGGAACAGCCCTATCTGTCAATCTCTGTGGGATGGTAGGACCCTAACTTCAGTAAGTAGGAAATTAGCAAACACATATCCCCTAATCACATTGATCAGTTCTGCCTACCAGCATCCTCTGAGTCACTCTCCACTAGCTAATCTGAGGTTCTAAAACCTACCCCGCCCTTTGGTTCAGCCGGTTCAGTTCAATCTCTCTCTTTTACTGCAACAGACTTGGAGGAAGTTTTTCTTAACTACTTAACTCTTCAGTGCAACTTTTCTTTGACAAAATGCCTATCACAGCAATAAAAACTGGTATATAGTGTAAAATATATGTGAGCTAGGTAAAAGGAGAAATTTCTTGGCATTTCATATAGGTACATAAATACACTCTGGAAGATCAATTGAAAGAAAAAAAAATGGTAATTCCAGACAAAATAGTCAAAGCAAAAAAACAACTAGAAATAAAAAGGAAAGATAAAACTTTAAATTAAATTAAATTTAAATTCCCAAAGGTCTGATCTTTATGCAGAATAACACATCAAAGTAATATATAAAACTAAAACTATTTTAGGGGAAAAACCCTCAAAAATCCACAGATGAATTAAGCAATATTCTTTCAGTTGTTGACAATGTGGTCACAATTAATAAATAAGGATATAGGAAGTTTAATCTTGGAATCAATGTTTTTTTTTTAATTAGGTATATATCTTCAATTTGAGTTAATTATAACTGTTTGGAAGAAAAAATCAACAATATAATAAATACAACTGTATTACATTGATTTTAAATTACTTACTGTTTTCAGAAACTTAAAATTGTTGCTGGGGAAACAATTTAAATTGTGAGAGGAGTGTGTCTTAGAATTAAGGATATACCAAACATATGGCAATTACTTAAGGTTTAGTCAAGGATATAATACCTTAGAATATATAGATCTATTTATAGAAATATATATAATTTCTGATCTACATTTCTCATTGGACCATATATAGACCAGATATAAAGTATATATATCTGATATATATGTAGGTATGTATCAGAAATATATATATATATATAGCTTATATATATATACACATATATATAGCTGTACACACACAGATATATATATATATATATATATATATATATACCTTAGAGAAATGCACAATTAGGTGCAGAAAATTACATGTACAAGAATGGCCTGAGAAGCACTATTTACAAAATGGAGAGCGTTAATTACTATTGGAAACAATTCAAATCCCAGCAACATAGAAATAATAAATACATTCCATCATTTTCATTTTGATGAAAATGTAGAACTTTTTTTTATATATATAGAAAGAATGCAAGTAAGCAAAGCAAACATTTGCTTCAAGAAACTAAAACAAATCTAAAATGACAATGAAATAAAGCTTCAGGGAGAAGGATGCCTCAAGAAGGGATTTCATAAATTATTGAATAAAATAAAAGGAAAAAAAGCCATATTTTAAAACAAATCATTTAAGCTTTTCTCTCAAAATATCTATAAAATATGACAAATAGGCTTTCTTTCTGTTAACTCATACTTTTCTACCTTAGGGACCACATATTATTTAACAAATGCCTAATTACACCTACCACTGAGTCAGACCCTGGAGGATAAATAGACATTAGACCAACTGTACAGGGTCCCTGTCTAGGTAGCTCATGGTCTGTTAGAGAAAAGAAACAAAACAATATTAAGCTAGGGAGTCACAGAGGTGTGGAAGGTAGACAGAATACTCCTTAATCTAGATCTGTGTTGTTACATGCCTACAGGATAAGGTTCAGCTGGGAAGATGACATTTCTGGCAGAGCAAGGAACAGTTGCCAAGGTATGAGGCAAGGAAACACAGCAGCATTTTTAAAAGAAACAGAGAGAGAGAAAGAGAGAGAGTGTGTGCATTTTAACTGCAATGTTCAATTATGAACATTTGAGAATGAGATAGGAAAAGGATGTGTGTGAGCTTTATGCTATGAAGGACTCATAACAAAAGTATTTAGTGATAGCTAAATTATTCATTAGGGAAAATGCAGAACTGAAGGGCTAACAAAATGAATTTTAAACAGAATTTTTTTCTTACATTTATTTTATTGTGAAAGTAAGAAATTGTAAATAATTACTTTTGAAATTAATTCCCAAATAAACTTTTATATTTAGAATTAAAATAGCCCCAAAGTTCATGATGCATTCATACAGTAGATTAATGTTTTTGAAAAAGAATCCTAATTTCTTCAGTTAAATACATTATTCCGATGAAAGACATACTACATCAATTCATGCATTATAATCCTGTGCAAATTTTGAAAATTATTATGGAAAACATTTTTAATGTCACTTAAAAACTTCCATATATAGGGTCAAATGAAAAATGTAGATCAGAAATTATTATGTTTCTGTTAAAATAATCTATATGCATATGCGTAGATATATGAGTGCTGTGTTTTTCACTGGGTGATAAAATTAAGCTGATATTTGTGTTCTTCTAAGCACATAATATGAATAAATGCCATATTTTCAAAATTAGGTATTCCGTGTAATTTCACTCATTCAAGTTGTGTTCATTATTGGGCATCACTGATTTCTAAATGATGAATGAAATGTTCTCTTTATTTCATGCATGAACAGCTTCCTATGATCTTATTAGTATCGTTATTCCACATCTGAACAGCTCTTTAAAATACCAGTAGCTGTGATGGCCAGTAATTTTGTCAAGATTGGATTTCTTTCTGTGTGATTTCTTTATTTACTTCTTTTTACGAAAATGAAATACTAAGCCAGATAAGTAAATACGCCTTAAAGACAAGGACTTGTTCAGCCCAGCATGTAGTGGAATGCTTCAATTGTGAAATCCGTTATTTTGCACAGAACTAATTCAATTCAAATAGTCCCGATAGCTGAGTGGCATTCTAGGATGCAAGGCAGCCATGTGGGACTTTTCGTTTTGTTCTATAGCATCCTGATTCCCTGTAGGCAACCTTCCCTAGCTGGTGCTTTATCAACATTCGATTTATTCTGCAGTAGGAAGTAAACTATTTAGATGTCAGTCCTCCAAAGATATCCGGCTACATGCATTCTTAAAGAAGAAAATATAAACAACTGATTGAAAATTCTGATCTTATGTTTACATTGGCATCTGCATTTTTGAAGAGTCTGCATGAAATTTAAAATGAGACCTTCTTGAATGATTGATTTGCAGTATTAGTAATGAGAGGACTCCTTTCTCACATATGAGGCTACAATTTTCTGTCTGAAGTTAAGCATGTAGAACAAGTAGTCTGATAAAATTAATAATTAGAAGGATAAAGCAAAATAGAGCAGCAGTTTATAACGATGTGCTTTATAGTATCAATAGTATATTTATTGAAGTGGTTCAGGAGAACTTCCAATAAAGGCATATTTCCTAGAGTGAATTTTCGTTGGGAAACCAATAGTTCTTATCATATTTTAAAGGCAGATCATTGTTAATCACCTTTTGTATGAATCCAGGAAGGATCTTCTCCTATTGAATTTAGAATTTGTTTCTAGTCTTTATCTTTCCTACCAATAATTTAATTTGAACATATATTAGTAATAGCCTTCTTTGTAAAAGACCACAAGTAGAGCAAATGGTTATGTGTTATAAGTTGAGATAGTAAAGTAAAAAAAAATATATGATTTTACCCTTCTTATATTTATAGAACTGAAATGTTGCAAATACCTGGTGGAGATAAAATTGATTTTGATGTACAAGATGCTTAACAAATCCATATTTAAACTGAGAGCATGGCTTGAATCCATCATGTTCTTGAATTAATTTATAATGATGGGTATTAAAAGACAAAGACCAGCCAGACAGAATCTCCAGAGTTGCCTGAGGAAGAAGAGGAATCCTTGGCGGTGGGTCAACTAGAAACAAAATGAACCATGAGTAGAAATGTTTGCTGCAAAAGTTAATCAGTGATAGTGCACTTGACTGATTTCTGAACAATATGCACTTTAGCTGAATGAGACCTCGCTCCTATCTTTTTAATAGTTTGTGAGGTTGGAAAACATAAGCTATATGAGTATTTTGGCAAGCTATATCTTCAGCCCTCACCTCAAATTCAACTTTGTCTGGGAAACCTGCCATAATTGATTGGAAAAGAAGTACAAATTCTTTCCTATTCATAAAGCAATAAAGAAAGTTTCTAGCCTCTCTTCCCAAATGAACCATGAACCATTAAAAATAAGCCCCCCTTAAAACAATCTTTTCCAACTGATCGATTTTTCTTAGATTATGAGTTTGAAAATGGCAGAGACTGTACTGAATGAGAATATTGACAATGTATGAAAAAAAGTCAAGAAAATACAAATGATAAATACATAAATAGATTGGTCCACCAACATTTCTAACTCTTGTTTAGTGGTATTGGTATAATATTTTCAATTCTGTCATGGGCTTCACTGTCATAATATTCTAAGAAGTTCCTATTACGTTTTATGGAAACTTTGACTATTTGACATGCAGCTCTTTTAATCCTCAAGGGAGTCATCTGATTCAATTTTCCTTTACCTTTCTCCACTTTAACCTTCAGAGGAGCAAAATAACAAGAGAACTAAATGCAGGGAGGTAATTTGGATTTAAAAATATCTGAGGGAGATGCCAATGTATTCACACAGTTTCTCTCCCTTCTTTGATTCCTGCTAAGTGGCCCCTCTTTCAATTTCTTTATCTTGTGTCAACAGGCTATAAGATTTTTTTGCCAAGGAATACAGCATTTTCTTGGTTGACAAACTAAAGATAGTTGGCTTAAAAAATGCAGAAGGAACATGATTTTCCTATTGCTTTCCTTGCTGTTTCTTTTCTTCATGCTGATGGCATCAAAGCCAAAGCCATTCCATTCAGGAAGTTCCTGATACCCTGATTGGCTAACACAATGAAAACTTGCTGGGGAGCAATTTTAACTGTCACGATTTTTCCGTTTCCATCCATACCCACTCAATGGAGGGAACCCAAAAGTATCTAAGGAAAGCACAAAGGAGCGCTCTGGGGAAAATTCCCACCTTATTAGACACAGCTGGAGAAAGACAGGACCAGTATGTGGCAAGGAATAGGGGAGGGCAGGATCCATGCTATCAAGGAAGCAAGTTATCTGTCAGACAGCAAAAGAGAGCTCTAGTAGAAAAAAGAGAGGGATGTGAAAAATAAATAATAATAATAATAGTAATAATAATAATTTGGGAGACGTTGTTTGGGTGGCAAAAGATGACTCGAGAGAGTCCACAATTGGCATAAGGAGATTCGAATCTGCACTGGAAATAGATAGCTTGCCATTATCAGCAACTTTCAGTAGGTAGTAAGCTCTTCTTTTCTTTTTTCCTGCCTGCTCTATATAATCTCACATATTATGTTCCATCCTTTTATACATTTCCAGAGTTCAAGAATAAGAGGTAGCCAGGCCATTGTCTACTGAGGTCAATACAAAATATTTAATGGTTAGATGTTGAATTTAAATGGGGAGTGGGAGTGTAGAACAGGAAAAAGGCATCTTCTATGTAATTAACAGTGAAATTTAGTGCTTTGGTTAAATTTAATGACTACTGCCTATTTTGTGAGGCTTAAGAGTTAGAGGGAAAACTCTGTGCTTTGGAAAACAGAAAAAAACTATACATTTCTTAGAGTATATTTTTCCAGATTATCTGATTCTGATCCATGGGAGTTATTTTACAACTGAGTAAAATATTTCTTATCTATAGACAACAAATACATTCTGTCAGATGGAGCTTCAGTAGATTTCTTTTCCCGGCCATGGGGGAAAAAGTTTCTATCGGTAACTTCATTTCACCATTTCTTTATATAAATTTGTACTTCTTCAACCTCTTCTTTGAATGAGTTACAATATCTATCTCATGGCTCCACTATGAGTTAAGTAAAATCTTTAATATGTTCATGTATGTATGTATGTGATTCATGATTTTACCATTAAAAATATTCTTTAACAAGGTTCATATGTGCAAAAATAATTAGAACCTGGTAGAAGGAGAGATGAATAAATGTCATCATTGCTATTTTGTTTTGAGCCTACATTCATGCTTCTGCATGCTGGGACATAGTCATGATTGAAGCTAAAGAAGGTCAGAGTGTAGTGGAAAAATCAAGTAAATAAATAGTTCCAGTATGATGTGTTAAGAAATTTAATTCAGATAAGTACAAGGTCCTATAGTAATGTGGATAGAACAACAACTGACTCTATCTCAGGGTCAAGAGAAAAATGGGGTGTGTGTGGGGGGGGGACAACATATAAGAGTTAGATTAGAAAAAGGAGTTAGCCAATCACACTATTGTCCCTAGCTATCGCTAATGAATAACTATAATCAGGCATTGTAATATTAAACACAGAGCCAGGACAATGGCAATTAGTGAACAAGCTCTTTTACTCAATCAGAACTAAAATGAGCTTGAACACAAGGTCACATTTACTAATACTAGGAAGTCAGCAAAGATACAAAGTGTAATGTTCTCTGTTTAACCTGTAGACTTGGCAGGTGATGAAATTAATGATAGCTGAGGAAAAATAAAAGATATAATTTCAAAATAAGTACAAGAAAGCTTATAAAGCAAGGTTAAGTTTAGATCAAAATTTAATGCCAAACTTTTTTTTAAGGTAATCACATAAGACGGGAATCGCATAAAAAGGAAAAGTAATAATACAAACTGGAAGGACTGTGTCTCTCTGTTCAATGTCCTTTTATACCTACTCTATCATTGTAACCTCAGGAAAGAGTCCTTGTGAATTCAACTGAAGAAGGGAATTCTAACACTGTTTTATAGTTAAGGACTCTTAAACATGGAGAGGTTTTTATATTAAGATCTGTGGTAATAATGACAAATGCTCTTATGTCTATGGAGTTTATAGTTTCAAAAATTACTTCTCTCTACAGTATTTCCCTTAATTCTCTAACCACTAGGGCAAAGGAGGTTTTATTTTTCACATTTTACAAATGAGAAAGCTGAGTCCTAGAGAAATAAATTTTCTTATGCCAAGTTAAACAGCTAATATGTGGCTCCCTGCTTTTCTGGTCCTGCATTCTGTGCTTTTTCGACTACAAGTTGCTTCTCAACAAAAATGGAACTTTATGTTTCGGAGATACCAGGGGTCACAGATTTTGAGGCTGAGGACCCCTTAGGGCTAGGGATAGAGTTTGAGATTAGAATCAGGTGCTGGAGCTTTGTCTCTCATCCCCACTTTCTTTAAATGCCAGAAGAATGGCAGGGGTTAGGGGAGGGAGGTGGCAAAGGAGCCAAATAGGCCACCCTTCCTTCCTGTCCTAACTTCATACCATGATACATGGAGGGAATAAAGAAGAATTACGTGCTATCGTAGTTTATCTGGTATACTTAGTGTCATCTGAAAGAAATGCATTTTAATTAAAAAAAAAAAACAACATGGGATTTTTATTTAGTTTACAGGAAACATGTACTGATCAAGGAAAGTTCTAACAACCCCCATATAACCATATTAGTTTCAATAATATTAAACGAAGAAAACCATGCAGTATAAGCATAGATCTTTCTTGTTTATCTTCAATGCATAGGACCTAGAATTCCAATTTGTTCTTGAATTCAGATTGGGCCATTGTGAATGCTGCCTACCCAAGGGATTGACTAGTTTATCAATAACTTGCATAACAGCTACTTAGGTGATTTCAGGTTGTGCCCTTCAGAAGCTGCCCAGCCAAATCAATGAGCCCATGTTCCACCATACTCCCTTCCTCATGGGGAGGACTGAGGTTGGGATGCAATTACCTGGAAGGGGTGCACACTCTTTCTTTCTTCTTTTTTTTTTTTTTTTTATAGGCACACAAAGATGCTGTATGTGCTAACAGAGGCAGTGAGGAAAGAATACAAACAGCAGGGAGGACACTGGAGGAAAGGGGTCAAGCAAGGGAGATTCCTTTAGAAACTTCCATTTCTGATTTCTATATGCCACTATTATCTCAGCAGCCTCTTGCCCTCATTACTGACCTTCATCCCAGTGCCCTCTCCCTCTTCCAAGAATATTCATCTTCAAGGGGTAACTCAAATAGGTTGAGTCATATAATAGGCCGTCTTTGGGAGCCCTTCTAATTTGCAAAATGGTATATGGAAAGAGTGTGGAAAAAAGAGTTTCCTGGTTGGCAGTTAACTGGGACTCTTCTGCTTTCGAGTAAGCCCAAACTAACTTTTTTATTATCTCTAGATTTCTATCTATTTCACTTACAGATGGTTTGGTTCTTCCTGGAGGCCACCAGGACCAAGGGCTGCTTCCTTGGATGAGTAGCCTGAGGTATGTGACCTATGACAGCTTGTCTGGGAAGAGTTGTACAAATGCTCTCTCTTGTTTGTTCATTCTCATAGATTGCCTTCATCTTATTACCCTGCATGAGATCTGTCCCTGCATCAGACACTCTGGTTTACTCTTAGAAGTACCAACGCAGTTATTCTAGACTTAATGAAGGAGACACCATAAGGTTGAGCCTACTTCACTAGCCTTCTGTTCTGTGGCTAGGAGTTAAAGTACAAATTAGTAGTTATTTTTGTTTTTTTCCTTCAGACGTAGACCCAGAAGCAGAAATGCTGGATCATATGATAGCCCTATTTTTAATTTTTTGAGGAATCTGCATACTATTTACTTTTCACACCAACTGTGCATAAGAGTGCTCTTTTCTCTGTATCTTCCAAGTACTTTGGGTTTTTGTTGTTGTTTTGTTGGGTTTATTTATTTATTTTTTTATGATAGCCATTCTAACAAATGTGAGTGATATCTCACTGTGGTTTTAATGTGTTTTCCCTAATTATCAGTGATGTTGAACACCCCTTTGTGGACTTGTTGCCCATTTTTAAATTGGATTATGTGTTATTTCATTATTGAGTGGTATGAATTCTTTACATACTTTGAGTATTAAACCCTTATCATACGTGTGATTTGCAAATATTTTCTCCCATTCTGTAGTTTGCCTTTTTACTTTGTTGATCATTTGTTTTCTGGGCAGAAGCTTTTTAGTTTGATATAGGCCAATTTGTTTATTTTTTATTTTGTTGTTTATACTTTAGGTGTCATGTTGAAAGAGTCATCACTATTCTAAAGAGATAATCTGCACACCCATATTCATTGCAGCAGCATTATTTACAATAGACAAGCCATGGAAACAGTCTCAGTGTCCACTGATGGATTAGTGGATAAAGATAATATGTTTATATATATATATATATATATGATAAATGAGCACACACACACACACACTATCACAATAGAATACTATTCAGCCATTTAAGAAAAGGAAACCCTGTCATTTGACAATAGGATGAATATTATGCTAACTGAAGTCTGTATGTCAGACAGAGAAACACAAATATTGTATGATCTCACTTGTATAGAGAAACTGAAAATAAAGAAACTTACAGAAACAGAGATCAGACTGGTGGTTGCCTGAGGCAGGGAGTGGGTGGGGAAGGAAGAGGGTGAAGGTGATCAGATGGTTCAACTTCCAGCTAGAGAGTAAAAATATTCTGGAGATGTAAGGTACAGCATGGTGACTATAGCTAGCAATACCGTATTGTATATTTGACAGTTGCTAAGAAAGCAGATCTTAAAAGGTCATGTCATGTTAATCAAGTTTCTGGTTAATAAAATTCCTTTAAACTATAAAAAAAAAAAAGTCATGTCATAAGGAAAAAAATTGAAACTATATGAGATGATAGATGTTAACTACATTTATTGTGGTGATCATTTCACAATGTATACATGCATCAAATCATGATGTTGTACACCCTAAATTTATATAATGTTATATGCTGGTTATATCTCAAGGGGACTGGAAAAAATAAGGTGCAAGCTAATAATAAGGCAGTCATTGGTCCTGCTTTGGCAGTCATTGTGTGGTGTTTACATTCCTCCTCTGCAGAGAGACAATGATGCAAAATCTTCCATAAGGCATATTTTTTTATTCTGAACAAAGAAACTGATAGGAGTTGTACCTTCAGTAGAACAGATCCTGATAGAGAGATACTTCTCTGGACTCCTGTTGTCTGGGTTCGGATCTCAGCCTTATACCTTGCTAGCTGTATAATCTTGAGAGCCAGCCTCCATTTCTTCCTCTTTAGAGTGAACACTATTTCATATATACTATGGAGTTTAAGTAAGAAAATACATGTAAGTCCCAACATAGTGCCTGACAAACAGTAACACCAAGTAAGTGTTAGCTCATTGGTAATGAGAACTAATTCTCATTACCACTTCTCATGAACAGAATTAGACCTTCTGAATTTAGGGAACAATATATTTAACTGTTGATTAATTGGGCAGACTTCCCCTCCCCAGGGAAATCTAATAGACAAAATGTCAGTATCTTCTTATTGATATAAATATATCCTGATACAATTGAATATATTCTACTGTTGCTGCCATAGAAGTAGTCTGATGTTAGACGTAATGTGCTTCACTACTTGGAAACCTGTTTTGGGCAATCATGCTGTCTGATTGGACCCTGAGAGGGTTGTATTAATCAATAAATACTGAGCTGCTACAATGACAGGTCATGTTTCTGTATTTTCCTCTAAATATGGAATAACACACTTCGTGAGTCTTTTCTCAGTTGCTTGATAAGCCAGTTTGATGTTACAGTGACAAAGAGATAATTTACTGAGGACATAACCTATTGGCTGTTACTCTGATGGCCTCAGAGGATCCCAAATTGATATTCTTTGTATCCTCCAGGTTCCCTGAAGTGATGCGGGGTTACTTCTTCTCAAGTCAAAGTTGGAATTAGAGAATGATAGAAACACAGTCCATGAGAGCTGCAAATGATCTAGGGAATCTCTTGCCAAAACCCTGACACCACTAAGGGACATGGGGAGGGCTTCACAAAACCCGTTGTAACCTCTCCTGGGATCATTTCCACAGTTCTGGAGTCAGTGCTGGGAGGCATCATCTATTTGAAGAAACAAAGTCCCCTGCCCAAGTCCCCCTACTCATGTTCATTCATAGGTTTGAAACTCAACTGAAATCATTTGACTAGAAAATTGGAATGTAAGTCTCATAGCTAGTTATCACATGATTTATCAGACAGTGTAGAAAGAAGTAAATGAGAATATCATATGGACACCGAGGTAGCGTAAGGAAGACAGAGGGCTCAGGGACTGAGGGTCTCTAATTAAGCATGAATATTCATAGAGCAGTAAATCCTATCCTGCCAGCTACATAGGAAAACACAATAGGACAAGAGAACAACACGGGGACTGCTTCTGGATTGTATACAAAAGTTTATTAAGCTGTGAGAATCTGCTAAGGACACAATTTCAGTGCCTATTATGTCCTCATATGGAGAGATGTCATAATGCAAATTGGTGAGAGAATCAGCTATGTGGAGCTACACATTCTGCAGATACCCAGCCACAGAGAGGCACTGCAGGTTTCAGAACTATACATATTTATTTTGCCAACAATATATGTCATAGGAAATCAAGTCACAACATTGTAATAAGCTAGTTTCCAATATGAAATAGACTTTCAGACCCCAGAGAATTCTTGGGGAAAAGCAAAAAACAAAACCAAAGAAAAAATTCTTAACTAGCTTAGCCTATCACCCACTCATGTTTCTGTATCAGATCTGGGTCATAAATTTCATTACATTTTAGTTTTCTCCATTATATTGTTCTATTTCAGAAAGAGAGTCAGCTTTTGTTTATCTAAGCACAC
This sequence comes from Lontra canadensis, assembly GCF_010015895.1. Taxonomy (NCBI): domain Eukaryota; kingdom Metazoa; phylum Chordata; class Mammalia; order Carnivora; family Mustelidae; genus Lontra; species Lontra canadensis. The sequence continues at coordinate 8,961,275 of NW_022631065.1, read as the reverse complement.
AAACCTGGAGGCAGGCAGAATACTTAAGATACAAATGTCCATATTTAGAGAAATGGAATTTTTCTAGTCATAAAAAAAATAGGAGCTTACAGAGTAAGGAAAGAAAATCCTATCCATGGCTTTTGGTGTAATACTCCACCTAGAGTATCACTATGTTCCAGCATTTTAAAAAATGCATATGAAATCAGCTTAGAAATAAATAATCATAATAACAACAACACTCTCTTATTGTATAAGAAGAAAGTCAGGGAGAGTCAGTTTACATACTACAATAAATACTAACACCCCAAAAATCAGGAGTATATAGAAAGTGGGATAAATGGTTATAGAATGATAATGTTCAGCCCCAGGAAACCTTTGTTTGGCATGTATTCTACAAAACACTCTGCTAGGAACCACGGATGGTCCAAGGGTGGAATGACATACATCCATTCTTTTAAGAGCTTACAGTATACTAGGAAAGACGTGTGTGTGATATTCAATCTTATACATATGGCACAAGCTAAGCTAAGCTATGTCTCCTAGTAGCTCTCAGAGAACACAGCATTCATTTCAGGCAAGAGAAACTGCCGTATGAGTAGTAATGTTGCTACTGGTAATGATTACTCCTTTGCTGAATTCTTGATGGGTCCCTCAACAGACCTCCAAGACTCTGACTCTCTTTGTGCAACTCTTCCCTCTTAGTATCTTTTCCTTTAAAATGCCAGTAGCTAAGGACTCTCAGCTCAGCTCCTCAACTCATGGAGTCAGCTGGGGTCTGCCTGGGTTCCCCCTCCTAAGCCTCCTCCTGAAAACACATCCAAGTCAGCAAGCTAGAGGAAGTATTGGGTCCACCTTATCTGTTTCCTGTCCCTTAGGGATCACTGTCCTGCCTTGCCTGATGTCCAGGGTCTTGAAAACATCATCTTATATATTCTGTTTGGGTTTTTGTTTGTTACGTGTGGGAGGGTGAAACCTATCTCTGTAAACTCCCATCTTGATAGAAAATAAAAGTCTTCATTGATTCTTTACTACTCTTAGAAGAAATTGCCCATTCATCAGTGAAGAAACTGAGGCTTTAGCAGTATTAAATAACTTCCTGAATTTCACATAAAACCTGGAAGTATGAGTTAGTATTCATACCCAAGCTTTTAGGCAAGTAGGGTCTAGTGACCCCTGGAATGAGGTGAATGGCTTATGCCATTTATTCTAGGTTTCAAGGACATCACTTTCCTCTTGGTATGCTTCATATTTGCTCATCTTGCCTTGACTCTTCCCATCATCAGAGTTCTTAGATACAAATAATATGTTTTCTCTTGACCATCTGCTTTCTTTCTGGATCTGGAGTTTCAGTATGTGCTAGGCAAAAGCACCTACATGACCACTCCCCCCCCCCCACCCCAGTAAAAAGGCTAGATATCAAGTCTCATTAGCTTTTCTCCTAGACATTTCATACAGTTTGTCCCAATTCATTGCTAGAGAAGTAAAGTAAGCCCTGCCTGACTCCACTGGGAGAAGACTCTTGGAAGTTTGCACTTTATTTCCTTGGACATTGCTTCCTGTGTCTTTTCCCTTTTGTGATTTTACTTTGTAACTTTTGTTATAATAAATTACAGTTGGGAATAAAACCACCTGCTGAGTCCCCCAGTGAACCTGGAGGTGTTTTTGAGCATTCCTGACACAGGGTGAGAATACCTTTTTTGATGATATTATGAAGGGCTAGGCACCCTATTTCGAGAGTTTTAATTTGTTGGTTATTTATGGAGACTCCTTTGGAAATATGTATCAAAATCTATTTTATGTATACCTTTTGATTTAGTGTTTGCATTCCTTGAAATTTTACTTAAGAGAAAAAAAGAAAAAGAACATAACACACATATATCACCTTATAACTTTTCAATATTATTCATAAATTTGAAAACCTGGAGAGAGTATTTATGAATATAGAATTAATTAAGTTATGACATAACTCTGTTCTAATTTGTAAGGAATCTATTCTGATTGATTAATGCCCATTTGATGCCTTGTTAAAATATTTAATTGTTTCCATTGGATATATTTATACAAAACACTATATACTATGCCATAATATAATAAAAAATTTTTAGATAAGTGCTTCCCAAATAGCTTATAATTTGGTGAGTTAGACCAGATTTTTCAGCTGTCATCAGATAATCCAAGCAAACTCAGAAAATCACATCATTAAGGAACAGAAGTTTAATAATTCCCCAAATATTTGAATGACCTGTCATTTAGGCAACAAAAGTGAATAGGCACCTATTGTCATGGGGAAATGGCTTACCATGATCCTTTTTTGGCCTAATGAAGGCTATCCTTCTTAAAACCTCTCTAAAGAGGTAGGTAACATTTTAAAGAAAGTAAAGAATTAAAGCCCCAATCCCTTCCTTTTGAGGCTCAATGTTCTAGAGTCTCCATAGATAGAGATTATCTTGACCCAATTCTACTGGTGGTAAAGGGCCCTAAAAAAAAAAAAAAAAAAAAAAAAAAAGACTAAATAAGATGACCACACAATTAGGCATAGCCCTCCTTGTTCCCACCAGTAGAGGGGAAACAATGTATTTTCAGCAAGTGTGATTTACATAATCCATGTCTTAATCTTCTGAATTTGATAAATCTTTCTGCCACTCAGCATATCTTTAATATATTTAAATACATATTATCTGAGACTATTTTGCATAGCTTAGAACATCTTTTTGTCACCTTTTATTATAAGAAACAGCTTATTTGGGTAAAATGCTTTTCTTATTTAAAAGCCAATGGTTTTGTTCCATTATCTTTTGTTCTTCCTGGTTTGTGGCAGAGCAGTTAAAGCCACCCCAACTTTGGTCCCGCATAATTAAATTTGTGTTTACCCTATTCCTCTCCATCTGGATGTTTGCAGGCATATTTCATTATATTCGCAGCTCGAAAACTGATTTCAAAATGTATACAAAGGAAGGTTATACCTATCAGTTTTACATAAGGTATAATGAGCTCTTTCAATATGAGCATGCAGGCCTTTTCCAGTTCAGGAATGTTTCTTATTATTATATTTTGAATACATGTCCTATTTCTTTATTCTGCTTCTCCCTCAGTTATGTTGATGACTTTTATGGACATTCCCAGTTCTCAGTATCTATCACAGTTTTCATGTATTCATAGTTCACCGTCTACAACACTGAGTTTATTTCTATAGTGCCAATTTTTTATTGCCTCCCAATAAATTAATTGTAGGGTAGTAGAAAATTGGTTAGCAAAATCCTCAAAATTCAAACTAGCTATTTCTGTGGTTATAGCATCCTTTCTTTCTGCTAGTTTCCAGAGTAAAAACAACCAAACCAAACCAAACCAAACAACAACAAAAACTCGTCTAAATTAAAAGTGACTCTTTGGCCTGTTTTTATGTATGATATCAATAGAAACTATTTAAAAATATTGGAATACATTCGGCAAGTAATTATTGCCCAAGCCTATGTGAAAAAAAAAGTGCAATTTCAACCAAGCATATAAAATAACACTTGCATAAAATGGAAATTCCGGAATAGGAAAACATATTTTAATATTCCCATAGCCCCATTAATTCATAGAGTTGTCCAAATATTTAATACAGCTTATGAAAAATACTAGAAGCCCCTTTTGTTAGAATATGATAAATTATTACCAGCCTTTTCTAGAAAAATATATCAATCAGTGTTAGTCATAGACTAGACTTTCAATAGTTATAGAAAGAGTAAAAATGGTTAAGAAAATTTAGCAAAACATATTCCAAATGAGTCTTGGATTGTTGGAAAATAAATTATATAAAAATGCTTCAGGGTTAAGTTTCCTGTGGCTACTGTAACAAGTTACCAAAGACTTGGCTTCACACAACAGAAATGTGTCCTTTCATGGTTCTGGAGGCTAGAAGTTCAAAATCAGCATCAAAGGCCCTAAAGCAAGGTGTCCCTAGGGCCATGCTCTTCTGGACACTGTAAGGTCCAGAAGGGACAAGGTGGTTTTCTTTTCTTCAGCTTTGGGTGGCTCCCCGCCTTTCTTGCTTTATAGACAGGCAGCTCCAATAGAGGCCAGCATCTTCAAATCTCTCTTCTCTGCCCTCACAGGACCTGTTCTTTCTCTGGGTTGAATCTTCCTTTGCTTCTCTCAAAGGGACACTTGTGACTGTCTATGAGTCCCACCCAGAAAATCCAGGATAATCTCTTCATTTCAATACCCTTAACTTAATCACATACACAAGATAGCAAAGGTTATTTTTCCATGTAAGATAAAATTTACAAGTTCCAACCACTGGGACCTAACATCTTTGTGAGTCATTTTCCACCTACTATGGCAAAAATAAACAAAGCTGGGATGCTGGTACAGGACAAGGGAAACTACCTAGATGAAGGATACAAAGTCTAGAAATAAGGTTAAGCACATCTTAGAATCTAGCATTCAATGAGGTTGCTATTTCGAATGAGTGGGAAAAGTCATCTTTCAAAAACTGGTTGGGCATGTGAAGACAAAGAAAGGTAGAAACTACCTTAAACTGTAAAAGATAAAGACCTCACTTTAAGCGTCTTAAACTAGACACTTATGTGAAAAATAAAACTATATTAGGCAACATAATTGAATATTCACATAAACTTATTCTTATAAACTTATTCTTAATAAGAATAATTTCCTGAAGTGAATGACAGAATTAGAAAGAAAATGGAATATGTGAATGAAACTTAATATCTAAGCTTCTGGATGATGATAAAACACTATAACAATTTAAAAGAAGGGAATTACTTATCAACCTGTCATCCTACTTATGTTATTACGACATATAACATATTGGTATTTTTAATATATAATGGTCTTTAGGAAACATAAACATTTCAATAGAAAAATGGGCAAAGAAACTAATATTGGATGTCATAAATTAAGAAATACAAATAGCTTATGTACATGAGACCATACAAACTCACTAGTAAACACAAAAATGTAAATTTAAAAATATAATGAGACTTCGAAAAACTATCACTGGAGGAGAATTAGAGCATGCTAATAAAATGCACTATGGGTGGAGTATGGACAAATAGATTGCTGCCACACTTATAGTGTGTAAACTACAAACCTTGCAATAAGAAACCAAAGACTCTTTCTACTTAGGTCATTTATCAGCTGTACTTCAAAGAATTGACCCAAAGGAAATAATCAGCACTGCTTGGCTATGGAAATGCTCACCAAAATGCTCTTTATTACAATGAACAACAAATTTTCAACTAACAGTTGACACTGTGCAAATACTGAACATTTTAAAGATAGATTATTATGGGTAATTATTAACACTATATTAGTAGTATTATATGTGTTATGACCTTTCATATAGGCTTATATATATGCAAAACTACAATAAAATCTTGATCATGGTGGATTTCTTCTCTGCCATTTCTGTTTTCCATTTTTATTTTCCTAATTGCTTACTGATTCCTATATTTTCTTCTCTATTTCCTTTTCTGAATTTTCAATGATGTTCATTTATTGCTTTTTCACAGTAAAATGTTTTATGATTATATAAATAATATATGTACATTACTGAAATATTGAAAAAGTATTTACATTGTTTATGAATATATAAACTCATAGAGACAAGTCATCTAAAATATAATCACCCTAAAACAAACACCATCACAGTACTGGAGGTTGTCTTTTCCTTTACTTCTTGACGCATACTTGTACTTTACACTATTTTTCAATTTGCAAAATTAGATGGCATTATTTTTCATTTTCCTGAAAAGTAAAAACCCATATTCTGAAGGCCACCGCCAAGTTCCTAGAATTGATGCAGAATGATCTGGGAATATGCCATTATGGGCCCCAGTGGTGTAGAAAGTTGCATGGCCAGTGCACTTTACTGCAACACATTTAGTCAGAAAACTCAAAAACGCTATGGATTGCTGAGAATTTTCTGCTGGGATTTTTTTTTTTTTTTTTTAAGTTCAACCTAGAAAATAGATGGCAATCTTCTTATTTTAAAAGAATGTTTTCCTCCATTTCTTTCCCATTTTAGCAAAGACAGTAAAGAATTCAAATTATATAATATCTCTGTCCTCCGTGCCAGCTGTGTTTTGTGTTTGTCAGATGCTTCCAGTGATTTTCAAGCAGCTGGGCTTTCTCAACCATATTTTACCCCAATTATCTTTCTCCATGATCTTCAACGCTATTTCCAATGATACTCCCCCCTGATTCAATACACATGTTTATAGTAAAAAAAAATTGGAAAATAGAGAATGAAATGATGGAGAAAACCAGAGTCAGCTATAACCATGCTAACCAGTGATAAATAATGGTAACTTTTTTATCACTAGTCATTTTTCTATACATACCCATATACGATCCTATTGTACTTACACTTTTGTACCTTTTATACCTCATTGCTTTAATACTTACTATGTTATTAATTATTCTTCTAAAGTATGAACATTAACGTTTGCAATTCATTGCTACATTCTTACCACCACCTGCCTCTCAGTGTGGCCCTATCAGCTATACCAAACTCATTGCTCAATTACTCAGGCCTAAACCATGGATTTTTCCATGACTCTTTTCTTTCCCAACCCACATCTTGTCATTAGCTAATTCTAGTAAATTTAACTTAAGAGAGAGAGAGAGAGAGACAGGAAAAATCCATCATATACAGACTTCCCACCCTTTCACAGCTAACCCCTCAGCCAGGCAATAATTATTTATTTTCTCATCTACAACAGAAGCCTCCCTTCTTCCACTCTGTTTCCCTACCCCTACAATTAATTAAATATGAGCCAGACCATTTACTCTTGGCTTAAAATCCACTCACACCCTCTCATAACACTGAAAATAAAAACTTAACTATGTTTTTATTCTTGGCCTAGAAGAACCAGGACTCCTGGCCTATGGCTATTTCTTTGACCTATTCCTTCTTCTCTCCCTCCCCCAGACTCTGTCATGGCTCCTTCTCTCATTCCATGTAGTTCCTATTCAAATGTCATCACCCCAGAAGACATCTGTTCTGACCAACCTATCAAAAATACCATCACCAAAAAACAAACAAACAAACAAAAAAAAATCACCAATGACTTGCTCTTTTACATTTTGCCTTGTATTTCTTCATTACAATTATCCCCAGCTCATATTATGTTATATATGTATGTACCCATTTTATTTATTTTCTATCTTCCCCACTAGAATGTAAGCTGAATAAAGATCAGGACATTGTCAGTTTTCGTTAATTTTTATATTCCCAACACCTTCAAAGTGAGTGACATGCAACAGTCACTCAATTAATTTGACCAGTTTCTCTCTACACAGCTTTTATTTTCTCTTATAAATAATAATTGTCATCCTTGATTATAATGTAAAAATAAATTCTAAAAGTGAATGATATAATTTAAAAGATGTGAATATTCTGCAAAATGATTCTCAATAACAGGTTTTCTTAATTTATGCTTCTAATAGGGTATCTGAATATCTATTTTTGTATACTCCTATGAACACTGAGTTTTGTCATTTTTTTCTCTTTAAATTTCCCCTTTAGTTATTAGGCAAAATGCTTATTTTCACAGTTTAGATGATACTAATAAAATTTCTTTGAGATCACTTACATAAGCAGCCTGCTACATAGTGAGCTATCAATACAGGTTAGTGATTTTTAAGAATTGTAAATGTGTTGTTTTTCTAAGAAGTCTTAAAATCTATAGAAATTGTATTCCAAGTATAAAAGAGTGGTTTTCAGCCTGTTGTAACAACTTGATTACCAGATTTCTCATTTTTTCCATTAAAATGTTAAAGTCCCTGCTTCGGTAGGATTATTGAGCCCTTAAATGAAAATAGTGCTTTGATATCAATAGATAAAATCATGTTGATTAGATGCGAATGTGTTTTCTCAAGGAAAATTCAGGAGGTTTAGTTCTAGTTATTACTAATATTACAAACTCCCTCTTACCATTTTCACATACTTTGGGTTATTTTTGTAATCTAATATTTAAATAATAATGTGGTAATATTGTAATCATGGGTCAAAAATATATATCCACTGAAAACTATACAGGACATATTTGGAGGTCACTCATTAGAAGTAAACATGGGAAGTTCTTTATTTGGACAAAGTCCTCCAACCTTCTCATCCCTACCTTAGCCCCAACCTTACCTTGAGTTACCAGCCATAGACCTTAAGAGTTTCACCATTAGAGGCATTTCTTTCCGTTAAGGCTTTGATCCAAAAGGTTGTTGTCAATATGTAAACTCCAGAATGCCTAACACTTTGTACTCACCTACCCATTTGGGGGGGAATATTCACATTAAATTACCAAAGAAATATAAACATTAGCACCTTACCGCCCCTTAGCCCACGTATTTTTTCTAACTTTGTAGTTGTTACAAAGGGACTTACAGAAGATTGAAAGCCTAATGACATTTTGAAGCATGAAAGACAGGCAAGGACAAAACAACAAGATTGGGTGCTCTTGGGCATCCGCAAGGCAGCAAATGGACACTGGCAGGTTGAAGGGGGGTGCAGCAGGACCCCCTGAGAGCCAAGGGAGCAGCCCCACCATCAACTCTCCCCGACATTGTGAGTTTACCTCAGGCCTTCCACCTGAAGGGAAAACCTACTCTTCTTTGGCTATCATTTTTATTAGTCATCTGCCTTTGTTTCTGCGATGTTTTTCTTAGTAGATGAATGTGTTTATGGTATGTGTTTATGCAAGAGGGAACATAAGAAAAGTGAGTTCTGACAGGGCTGATGTCATTCGTGTCTGACCGGGGCTCTCCACCCTTAGAAAAGCCCCAAGCTTGCTCATCTAAATAATTTCTGAACGAAGCCCTCACATTTTCAGTGTAATAGTTCTCAACACTGAGGGTGTAGTCGATTAGAATCCAATTTCTCAATGGTTGAAAGGAAGCCTTTGATTTGATCTGGGAGGTAGGCAGTTGCAGAGATACAGAATGGGAAGGACATATAAAACTACATGTCTTTCTTTCTTGGTCTCTTTCATTGTTTTTATTATACAATAAGTTTACTCATTTACTTTTCTTATGTTAATCCCCCATTTCTTTACTCCTTATACTAAATATGTTTCTATTATTATACTAAATATGTTTCATAAGAATTATATTTCAAACACCAAGCTTTTTTTCTCCCTGTAGCAATAAAACATTAAAATAACTTATACTCCTTTTGATAAATGGAGTTATTTGAACTTCATAAAGCACTGAGAAAAAATTTATAGTGTAACTGAATAATAAACACAGCTAGTGGATGTCTTTGAGGTCTGGAAGGAGGAATGAAACAATGTATGCTTCCTCCCATCTCATATATCTGATCCAATTTCCAGATCTCGGATCCATTCTAGTCACTTAAACACCACATAAACTTCCTTGACATTTAATTATATTATGTATATGCTGGGTACTATAGAAGGACCAACAGAATGAAAACTTCATTGAGTGTTTTCCTGGCTGCCAACCAATGAAATGCTCTGTGAGAAGGGACAGTGGGTAACAAATGCCTGGCCTGGCAGTAAATTCTCCAGTTTTAGGAGACTGTTGGACAGGCCAGAGAGTGGCAGCTTGCTAAACTGTGGTTTGAGTTGACTAGGGATACTTACTAGCATTGAAATGGGATTTAATAGGCTCAGCACGAGCTTGATAAGAGCCTGTATCACCAAGAGACACTTAATTCAGCATAATTATTGGCTTTCAGTGATAGATGGGTGGCCTGAGCCCCAATGCATTCTTACCAAGGAGACTGTTAGGAAGAGGCTGTTTTGCAAGAAGATAGACTTTTTGTGCCTAGGCTGAAGATGAGATACATACTTAATCTGAACTAGTGCCTTCACTGACTTTCTGCATTAAAATGGGCTTTTTACAAGCTCAGGTTTAGAGAAAGTTTGCCTGTTTCTGTTAAAAAAAAAAATCCCAAGACCCACTGAAGGAGGAATATATTTCCATATTTCATCTGGAAAGGTGTGCATAGGAAATATCCCCACTGGGGAATTGTTTATAGGAACTATTTTTCTTTACCTAAATCATCATGAGTGGTATAATCTTGCTTCTGTCAGACAAGGACCATCTCTCATCAGATGTTTAATGAGATGTCTTTCATCAATGCTGGGCTTTGCTTGACTTCACCTTGTGTCAGAGAAATATGGTCTCCAGACATGAAATCCCCAAGACATGGAGTATGAAATATCTATTGCTACTTTGTTTTTTATAATTTCTCATTTTTTTTCCATTTTTAAACTATATATAATTCATGTATTTTAGATGGAAGCTACTCATTGATGTGAGCAGCAGAAGAAATAATCCCAGGCAGCAAAAAATGATTAAGTAGTACAGGTCAGCTTTTGGTACATTTCTTCCCTTTTGAATTTCAGATTAGGGCTGTTGGACAGGCTTTCGGTTTCATTACCTCACCAGCAGTGGGATGGGGCAGATGTAGAGGACAAAGGGGGTACTATTTTTTTTTTTTTTAACTTTTTTGAAGAGTAGTTTTAGATTTACAAAAAAATTTTTAGAAGAGTTTTTACCAAAAAGATAGTACAGGATGTTCCCATGTACTGCACCCTCAGTTTCCCCTCTTCTCAACATGTTACATTAAGTGAAGCATTGGTATTACATTGTCACCATTAATGCAACAAATTGGCACACTGTTACTAGCCAAAGTCCGTTCAGATTGCCTTAGTCCTTACCTAACATCCTTTTCCTGTTCCAGGATCCTAATTACATTTAGTCTTCATCTCCTTTGCCTCCTCTGGGCTGAAGCAATGTCTCAGATCTCCTTGTTTTTGATGACCTTGACAGTGTTGAAGAGTACCGGTCAGGTAATTGACAGCGTGCCCTAAATTGGGATCTGTCTGATGCTTTTCTGCTAATTAGGATGGGATTATGAGTTTGGGGAGGAAATTACAGAGGGAAATGCCATTGTCATCAAATTTATCAAGGGTACACACTATCAACATAACTTACACTGATGCTGTTTACCTTGATCACCCGTTTGAGGTAATCTTTGTCAGATTCACCCACCATCAAGCTGCTTCCATTTCCTTTTCATAGCATACTCTTTGGAAGGACATCACTAGGCACAGCCACAATTTGAAGGACTAGGGAGTTCTGATCCTCCTTCTTGGTGGAGTACCTACATAACAAAGGAAGTAACACCTCCACCAGGAGAATAATTTCCTACATTCTTCCACAAATACTAACTGTGAGAGGTGTCTCGCTCACCAAATGGGAGAATATGAACAAATTCCAGTACCTGTCTGTGGGTACCAGGTGGAGGAAAAAAGTATATTTACCATGGAAATAAAAGAAGGCAGAGGAATAAGCAATCCCTATCATGTATGCTCTTTCTGAGTCAGATGTAGGACACCTCTGGCCTTGACACCCTCATTGGTTTTTACGGTGTGAGTTAGTGGCAGAATTATAAAGTGGCTCAAGTGTTTCTTTGAAAACACTTTTCCCTTCTCTTCTTTCCTGCTTCGTTTTTTCTCCCATTTCAGCAGAACTCTCCTCGCCCCACGGCACTTGGTGATTTCTGGCTGCCAATTTGACCCTACCTGTCCCAGAGAAAAACATCTCATAAACCAAATAACGGAGCCCACGGTAAATCACCTAATGCTTTGACATGTTACTTACCACAATTCCATTTGGCAGACATTTATGGAGTAGCGGTTCTATGCTGACCACGGGCATCATGGAAACTAGAAGGGGAGGCAGATCCATATGCAATTATGATTTGGGGTGATCAGAGGAGTGCTGGAGGGGTGCTCCTTAATTTTTACCAGGTGATTTCAGTTTCTTTGGTTTTGGTTTTGTTTTGTTTTAATGCTATAGAAAAGAAAATGCTTCTTTCAAATAAATCACTCAGAGTATAATTTCAGGCATTCGTAAGAGGGTGTGATGATATGGAATTTAATACAGGGTTTCCCTTGATCTCACAAATGAAACTTAGAAAACTGATTATGGGTTTTGTTTCAGTTTCATGGGATTAATCTTTTAAACATCTCTTCATGGGGGTTCCTAGGTTGTTCAGTTGGCTAAGTGTCCGGACTCTTGGTTTTGGCTCAGGGTCCTGAGATCCAGCCCTGACTCAGGATCTGGGCTCATCAGGGAATCTGCTTAGGATTCTTTCTCTCTTTCTGCCTCTTCCCCTGCTCAGGCACATGCGCACACACACTCTTTCTCTCTCATAAATAAATAAACAAATAAATAAATAAACATCTCTTCACATCCTCACGTACACATGCATATTTGCTACTGTATCCCTAGTACTCTGTAGAACCTCATAATATATTATGTAGTAGGGGCTCAATAAATATTTTTTTCTTTTATTTCATTTGACATTTAAAATAATAAATTTTATTTTTTAGTACAGTTTTAGATTCACAGCAAAATTGATCAGAAAGTGCAGAGATCCACCCATATTCCCTTTGTCCCTATGTATCAAAATTCATATACATTTTGGCCCATTAATTTTCCTTCTATAAATTAATCGCATAGAAATATCATCAGATGTGTAAAATAACAAACGTACAGGATAATTCGTGGTAGCCTAAATCTCCATAAGAGAAGTTCTGCTAAATAAGTTATGGTACAACTATAAAGTGTGTTAAAACAAAGATATTTATTAAATTTATTAATTAAACTTATTTATTAAAGAGAATAAAGAAAAGCTTTCTTTGAGCCAATAAAGAAAAAAATTCAAGATATAACGTTAAGTAAAAAAAAAAATTAAAACAATGTGCAAAAGTGTGGGTTTACTATGCTGTCATTTGTATAAGAAAATTGGAAAAATATGAACATATACACTTAAATAAGAAACTTATGACAGTTGTTTCCTGGTCATTGGGAAGGGCACAGGGGTGAGGACCAGGGAGAAAGGGGCATAAGCAGAAAAGAACCTTGCTATGAACCTATCTTCTTTACTTTTTGAAACAAACAACAATATCATCTATTTAAAAATAAAGTGATGGATAAAACTAGCTTAAAAATACTTTTTCTTGGTGAGTGCTGTGAAGTGTGTAAACCTGGCGATTCACAGATCTGTACCCCTGGGGCTAAAAATACATTATATGTTTATAAAAATATAAAAAATATATATTAAGAAAAGAAATAAATACTTTTTCTTTTTTTTTTTTAATGGGTCAATGACTGTCTATACAGAAAGGTTACAGCTAATGTGCCCAACTGAAACTTAACATCAGACTAATTCTGTATATATCTTGCTTACAAAACTAACTCACTCAAGGATCTTGGGCAAAAAGGTGACTGTTGCTCACAGGAGAGGGACCTGGACATAGGCCTGCCAGAAGCAAGAGATTCAGACTGAAGTAAGATAGCCTGCCTCTGCTGTGCTCTTTGCAAGCCACATGGCTAGAAATATGGCTGATGCCAGTTCAAACCAATGATTAAATTAATATCTATCACTTTAAATGATGTAATATCTATAATGATGATGTAAAGTAGGTTCTGATAAATAGTACCATGCAAAAGTAGTATTAGTAAACAAAGGAAGCAATAGTGGTTGTAGTAATAGAAACAACAGCAATAACAATAGTTACTATTATTGGTGGATTTGTATGAGGAGGTTCCTTTGAGGATCACAAAAATTTGAGAATCCATGGTGGGACTGGGCAAAATTGTAGACTGCTTGTTGATACAAGAATTAGGAGTCGCAGGGAAAACTGATTTTGCAGATAGCCATAAAGTAACTATCAGTGATGAATGGAATGAAATAGGATGTTGTGTAATGGAACAGAATAGAATACTAATGAAGAGGAATGAACGCTCATGTTTTAGGTCATCTTCTAGCTCTCACCAACAACTGGTAGAGCTGGTCTGCAAATTATTATATTCTTTCTACTATTTTTCTACTCTACTTTGCCCACTAATTTATTTTCCAGGGTTTTTTGGCTTCTTGTTTATTATGATAATCATTATTTTTTATGAATTTTGAGATGAGGGGGTTAGAATTCCTTAGACCTGTCTCTGTTTGATACTCCCAGAATAACGGATACAACATAAAGCTCAAGGTCACAAATCTGCACTGTTTTCTCCCTGCTTTCCTTTGTCTGTCTAGAGAAGGTAACCTCGCTGCTATCAGATAGGATCTGATACAAAAAAAGACTGTTTCGTATGCAAAGACGTTAATGGAAGAGACGTGGTGACCTGAGCTGCTGTAGCACGGATCATTAGCAGGACTTCTCCCACCGGGTGCAGGATGCTTTCAGAACTACAGTCACCAAGTTTTTGCTGGCTGCTTTGACTATGGTTCCCACAGGGATTAGCAGTGCCATGACTGACTGCTTTCCAGAACATAGTGTTCTCAAGCTGGCTGCTCATCAAAAGTATCCAAAAATTGTCAAAGAAAACAAATACATAGATCTGTTATGATGAACCCTCATGTGCAAGAGTGAAACCCAATAATCTGTATTTTTAAAAAGAGTCCAGTGTAATTTTAATGATCAGCCATAGTCGTATACTTTCTTAATTAGTTCCTGGCTAGCTTCATGTTTCATCACCTAGACCAACACGGTTGAGTCTCCTAAATTTTTGCTGGTGACACTGATTAGAAAGACCTCTAAATCCCCCTTCTTAACTTCCCTTTCCTAAGCCTTTTCTTGTGACCTGCCTCAGATTTGCCCGTGGATTATCTGAGTACCACTTGCTTTTACTTGAGCTACAGTTGGCTGGTGCTTGAAGACATTAATGCTTTTTCTTACAGAAGCCAAATTTAAGAAATAGAAATGGCTTTGCATCTTTGGGGGAAGCACACCCAAAGGGAACTATAGTTCAAAGAAGCAAAGACATAGTTGGGTAGTTTCCTTGTGTGCTCAGTTTAAGCTAGATTGTTTTCCTAAATCCTGAATTTGTGATGTTAACAATAGATGCATTTGTAGGGGTCAGAGGAAGTCTTAAGAATGACGAAGGGGGCCTTGCTCTGTGATGAATGCATGGATTCAAACTGACTGAGAGGAGAACGGAAGAGAATTCCAGAGAGAGGGAACAGCTTGAAAGCAATGGGCAGTGCCAGGACAAGGCATCGTTGTTTCTAGTATCAATGAGCAAGTGGTCTCCATAGCTTGAGAGTTCATTCCATTATACAGAGGTCAATGATATTTCATAGTTAATATAGGATCAGATTGGAAATTGAGTTTAGGTTGTTGCTTTAAGTTTCAGTGGTGTACTTAAAGAAGTACTTTAAGAGTAAACACTCTTAAAGAAGTAAGAAACATAAACAATGAGGTTGTGCAGAGTGAAGCTGGGGTCAGGATGGAGAAGACAGAGCAATGAGTTACCATTTATCAAACGATGATGCTGGGAACAGAATAAATAGTGCCTAGTTTAATTGTCACAATGATCCTAGTTAAATTTAAATGACAAATAACAGCCTTGAAAGAGTTAAATAATCTATCCAAGGTTACGTAGCTGAGAAGTTGATAAGATCACATTCTGTTATTCCATTCTTGGCCCTAGAAGATCTGGGGAACAGTCAGTCACAATTGCAGCCAGAGATAAGCTATGCCCATAACATAGCTACTTGAGTTTCCTGTTACTGCTTTGGGAAACCTCCTTTAGTCTGATTTTGAAATTAAAGTGCTGTA
This sequence comes from Lontra canadensis, assembly GCF_010015895.1. Lineage (NCBI taxonomy): Eukaryota > Metazoa > Chordata > Mammalia > Carnivora > Mustelidae > Lontra > Lontra canadensis. The sequence goes on along the minus strand of NW_022631065.1, from coordinate 8,945,691 downwards.
CAATAGGCTTAAATGCTCTTTGAACAAGAGAGATTTTTAATGGTCCTATCAAATTTGTATTAATGAAGCTGGGATGCAACGTACCATCATCTTGCTTCAGATGTGCCAGGCTTACTCCTTTCCTATGAAAGAGTTGGTTTTCCTCTCCAGGGAAGAAGAGTTGTGGTATTTAGCATAGAATATGCCATCAATCATAAAACATAATCATGTTGGACATAATACTAAGGGGTTTCATGCTCTCCTAAACTCTGAATGAAGGAAAAACCAGAGCAAGTTCTTAAAAAAGATAATGAGAATACAGAAAGCAGTAGAAGCACAGAAGTGGGGGTTTGCAGTCTTTGGTCAAGGAAAGGGAAAAAAGCTGTAGTACATTGTTCTTTGTAATACACATTTAAGCTGGTGATAGATTTCTTCTCCCCTGAGGATAGTTTTTCATTTTGAAAAATAATAAAATGAAGAGTAAATTAGACATTTTTAATTTAAATATTTTCTTGAAACTCATTTTTAAAACAGTTTTATTGGTCTTTTGTATTCCTTTAGTGGGTGAATAATATAGTAGAATTTACTTACTAGGACATAATCTCTTACAATATCAAATGTCTACTTTAAAGAACTCAGGAAAAATCATAAAATCTGTGAAAACCTTGCTTTCCTCACAGCCACATCTCATCACATTACTGAACACGAAGTCTGAGCTAAAGTGGTGTCCTAAACCGCTTAACTGCAGTGAGCAAATGCTAAGATGAAAAAGTATTATAAACTGAAAAGAATGTGGTAACTAGTCTTTCCTTTCTCAATTCCTTACCAATGGAATACTGATGCTTTCCAGATTCCCATTCCATGCATCCAGTCTAGTTAGTTTCAAAGCCATGAGGGAGAAAACCTCAAACATGAAAGCTTACCCCTACATCACCACACCCACACATGCAGACACCTACATACACAGACATAGGATTGCCACATAAGTTTCCTGAGAATATTATTAAAAAAAAAAAAACTGTCTAATCCTAAAAAAAAGAGAAAAGAGTAAAAAATCACATATGCTACTTAAAAAGTGAGAAATCATTGTGCATTAAATATTAGTAAAAGAAGTACAAATAATGTTGCTCCAAATAATTGTTGACATGGTTATGAAACAAAGCAAATACTAGAACAACTCCTGAAATACAAATGAGCAATGTTCTGTGTCTAAGACCCTATATCATTTTACCAAAAATTGATAAAATAAAATAATAGACTAAAAAAAAAAAAAAAGCTAAACATATCACTCTGTAATTTGGGACTATGGTAAACAATCATCATAGCAGCCAGTATTTATTGCTATCTTATACCACATATGTGTTACATCATTTAATCTTTTTTCAAAAAAAACTAGCAGAGGTAGATATTGGTATTTCCTTTATTATACAAATGAAGAAACAGAGCTACAAAAAAGTTACCTTATTTGCTCAATGTCATAAAAATGGTATGTATACTTCACAGATCAAAAGACATCAAGAGGGGCACCTGGGTGGCTCAGTGGGTTAAAGCCTCTGCCTTCAGCTGGGGTCATGATCCCAGGGTCCTGGAATCCAGCCCCGCATCGGGCTCTCTGCTTGGCAGGGAGCCTGCTTCCTCCTCTCTCTCTCTCTCTGCCTGCCTCTCTGCCTACTTGTGATCTCTGTCTGTCAAATAAATAAATAAAATCTTAAAAAAAAAGACATAAAGAGCAAATCAAATGTCATCTATGTAGAAAAACGTAGCAATATAAACTAGGAAAGGACAAAGAAGCATTCTATATTTAACACAAAGACTGACCAGTTGAGCCTGGAAAACAAACCATCAAATAAACTGTATGTTAACATCCTGTGGATAGGTGAGCTACTTAAACTGGATAGAGTTCACTTCATAACGTTAAAAAAAATATTTCAAGAAAATCATGAAGAAACTTGGAAACCAAAGATTTTGCCACACCCAAGAGTGATACTTTCATACTTTTTCACTCTTAAAACTGTGATTCATCTTCTACATTGTAACTTGCAGCCTGCCACTGTGATTGGTCCTTCAGTTGAGTAAATAGATGATATCAGGTAGAATTTGTTCAGATTCTAAAGCTATCAAACCTAAAATTTGACTTCTATATGCAACCATCCTTCCTTCCTTCCTCCAGTTTTAACACCCGTTCTGTGAAAGACCAACCCATCTACTTTTTGCCTTTTCAGGAATTCCAGTCTTTCAGTAAACCCCCTCTGTGATCTGACTCTTCAACCTCAGGATCTCCTTGGCATGCTGCCATGTCCTAATAGTGTCCATTGGAGCAACAGTGGCAACTACAAGAGAACTTTTGGATCCCATGTGGCTTTTCAGATACCCATCTCACAGTTCTCTTACTCTTTAGTAAAATTTCTTAAGGAAAAAAAGGTAGTGAACTAAATACTAAATACACCCTATTTCTTTAGCTTTCATTCTATTTAACACAGGGTTTTGCTCATGCTGCAATGAAAGCTATTTAGTTGTTATTAAATTTAACTGATGCTTTTAGGTTCTCATCTTGCATGGCCTCTTTTTCAGTCTATTTTGGATAGTAGTCCTCATTTCTACCTGGCCTCTTCATTCATACTGACATTCCTTAAAGTTTCCATCTTGGGACTTCCTTTCTTCTCCTTTAACATTCTGTCCTTGAGCTCTCTAACTTCCTACTACATCATATTAGAAAAGACAAGACTGAAGGCCAGATTCAAGTCAGGGCTCTAGCAATGTCAGTGGGACTGGAGAAGAATGGAGAGTTTAAAAATTTCTCCAGGCCCCCATGGGAGTGGGAGTGAGGGCAAAACAGGAATCTAGGATAAATCAGTTTTGTTTTAGCCTTAATCTTTGGGAGGTAGAATCACTAGAAGAAATCTGTCATAAAAATGATAGACTTTGTTTTAGGTATGTTAATTGAAGAAATTAAGAAAGATATTGCTACCCAACTATATATGATTATTTTATAGTGGTTTTTGCCTATATAGAATTACTAAAAATACATTAGCGATTATCATAAAAATTAATTGAGACTGAAACTCTTTCTATTAAAAATAATAGAAAAAGTAGTGTTAAGCATCAGGATGATACTAATGATAATGTGTATTTATAATTTAATACTATATAAAACTGAATGCTGCTATTGTACTAATAAAATTGAAAATCATTGAGGCAAAAAAAGGAGTTGGAAGCAGTTGCGACATCTGAATTATCTGTTATATCCTTTCTCTGTAGACTGTGAAAATTAGGGCAAACTGGTAGGACATCATCTGACCTGACATCTATTTTTTGAACTAAAAATAAAGTTATTAGATACATGTTTTGATGTAAAATCATAGGTTATGTCAGCATACTGAGCAGGGCATTATATTTCACGGACACTATGAATATAAAAAATAAATGAGAGATGTTGATGAATATAAAAAATAAATAGGAGACTGATTTTGAGCAGTCTGTGAGCAGGCTAAGAAAAAGTGAGTTGATCCTACAGCACAGTGAGTCATATAATTGTACTATAAAACAAGACCACGCTTTTATAAAGCACACATTTAGGAAGGGATGATTGTGCTTTGTTTAGATATACACCCAAACCAAGGTTCAACAGTGAGCACATCATAAAAAGTGAGCAAGATAATTCAGATATCTGGCCTCCACTGCTCTGGGTAGATTTAATTAAAATAGAAGAAAGATTGCGTGCCTCCCTGTTTTATGTCCAATTGAAGATAGATGTCTATCTTCACTCATATATATATATATTTCTTTTTATAGAGAATCCAAAGCAAATTAATCTATCTTGGTTTTGGAAAACAGTAGATATCAATAAATCCTTACAAGTGAATCAATGATAATAGAAAACCAAATTTTACCCATGAAAAATATTCACTAAAATTTCAATAGTAAGAAAATGATATACCAGAGTTAAATAAAGACAATATTTCTAGAAAAAAAGTTTGCTCTAAAGAATATATTCATTTTTTAAACAGCATGTGCCTTGTGTTTTCAAAAGCAATTGCACTAAAACATGGACTTGAGGAAATTAATGCTGAAAACAAGAGTTGCTAAGACTTGAAAATGATACGGCCAATGAGCTGACGGAGATAAAGGTGGAAATAAAGAGTACTGAATATTCTAATAAAGGAACAGAAGTAAACTATAATGTTACTGTAGAACTAAAAGTGACATTAGGATAGTGAAAATAGAAATTAATGTGACAGAAAGCCTAATGACTAATTTATTAGCTACTAAAAAGGGAAGGGATTAAAAATAAAATTATGTTCCCTAAAGAAGAAACCAATAACATTACAATAGATTAGAATAAAAATATAGGAAACAAACAAGAGATAAACTTTATTTAGATGAAGAAAACTCTCAACGTTTAGAGGCAAAGAGTTCATTATATTCCAACTGATTTAAAACCAACACAAAAAGAAATAATTATCACCCCAATGAATAAAAAATAAAATAGCACTAACAGTAACTGGCTTTGTAACTGCAGCAAATCAAGGATAAAGGAGAAATCAGTCCATAATTTGCAGAAGACACAAACAAGTCACCCTGAAGTAAGAAACAAATAATATTCATGAATCGATAAAGAGAGGATGTGACCCTAAGCCTGACTAACCTCAGGAGTTTTAACCAATTCACATCTGCCTACTGACCTAAGGAGGTTTGAAATAAAATGTTCAGTACCAATGACTTTTTCTCCAGCCAAGATTTCACTCATACGACAAAAAAATTTTCAGTTACTTATGAAGCGGTGAAAAACAACATCCATAAAACTATTCTAATGTATTGGAAAGATGGCATACTTTTATTTATTTATTTGTTTACTTATTTATTTATTCATGAAAATGAGGGGCAGAGGGAGAGGAGACAGAGGATCTCAAGCAGGCTCCATGCACAGTGTAGAACGTGACACAGGGTTTGATCCCATGATCCTGAGATCATCACAGGAGCTGCAATCAAGAGTCGGATGCTTAACCAGCTGAGCCACCCAGGCACTCCATAATAGTAGACTTTAAAAAACAATGTTTAGAAATAATAACCTGTGTCAAAAAGCTACAGGTAAAATTAATAATAGAGGAGAATATGAAAAGGACAATAGGATAATATACAAAAAATCAATTTCATTATTTTACATTGAACATAATTAAAAGTTCATATATCAATCATAATTCAATGATTACAAATTGAAGCAACCAGGCATAAAAGTAAAAGTTACCATGGTGGAATTAAAAGTCGGGTATACAATGTACAGATCACAAGTGGAAATTAAAGAAGCATACCTTGTCATTATAGCAAAAAACTGCAGAAAAATATATCCAGGTAGAAGAGACAGCAAAACGAATAAACCAGAAAGAATTAAGATGAAAAAGTAAGACAAATTAAAACATTTTTAGTTAAATTTGCTAAAAACTTCTCTTAAAAGACCCTAACTTCAGTAAATGTGGTGGTTTAAAATCTATTCACAGATTTTCTGACACTGAGGGGAAGCCCAATTCCTCTTCTTATGAGTCGCCTGAACTTAATAACTCACTTTTAACCAATGGGATCAAGCAGGGGCAATAGTGTGTCACTTCAAAGACTGGGTCATAAAAGGTACTGCCGCTTCTTACTCACACTCTGTTAGATTGTTTGCTCTAGAGGAAGCTGACTGCTTCTCTAACAGGAGAATACTAAAGCAGTCTTGCAGAGGCTCACAAAGCAAAGAACTCAGGTCTTTTGTCAACAGCCATGTGAATGAGCTATCCTGGAAGCAGATCCCTCAGCTCTATCTTCTGAGAGATATCACCACTGATGACACTGTGACTACAACCAGAGAGGAAGCCTTGAGCCAGAACCATCCACAGTTGAGTTGCCACAGGATTTATGACCCAGAGAAACTATGAGATAATAAGTGTTTGTGGTTTTAAGGCACTAAATCTTGGAGTCATTTGTTATGTAGCAAGACATAACAAATTCAGTAAAACATGCATACCTATGTTCTCAATTAACTATATTCTATTTTTAGTAATCAATCCTAATACAAAGGAACAGATTGAAATTTAATATTTCAATTTTAGACAATGCAAGCATAGAAGTTTAGACAAATGCAAGCATAGGGACAATTCATATCAGTTAGGAGCTATATTTTGCACAAAAATGTAAGACTACTTTCTTACTATACAAAAAATAATAAACAATAAAGGTTTACCTTCTATCCTTGTATTATTTTAAATAGTTCTTAAAAGTGAATTTTTATAGGGAATAAATGGCTATGAATATATAATCTAGTAGAAATCATGAAAAATGAAATGAGACAAAATTTTGCTGTTCATTATTCATACATAGCTCATACAAATACACAACTATAAATACACCCACACACTCTAAAATAGTGAGCTATTTCTGCAAGTATGTAAACAATGTTGCATTTTTATTAATGTAGCAAAGATGAAGTAAGTAATATGGTGGAGAATATGTGGTTAACTATCAAGAAAATATATAATTTTACCAAGTGAATCACAGCATTGTACATAATAAAACAAAAAGTTTAACAAACTTAAAGAAAATATTTGTTAAATGTTCTCTTGTTCATGGGGAATGGAAATCAAGTACCTCAAAAACATAAGAAAACATAAAAGCATAAGGAGATAGATTAATTGATTTAATTCCATAAAAATTAAAACTTCTGGGGACTTCTGGATGGCTCAGGTGGTTAAGTGCCTGCCTTCAGCTCATGATTCAGGTCATGATTTCAGGGTCGTGGGATCAAGTTCCACATGGAGCTCTTTTCTCAGTGGGGAGCCTGCTTCTTCATCTGCCTGCTGTTCCCCCTGCTTGTGCTCTCTCTCTCTGTCTCTCTGACAAATACACAAATAAAATCTTTAAAAAAATTAAAACACCTAGACATAACAAACAAATAAAATTAAGGAGCAAAGAGAATATTGGAGAGCATTTGCAATATATGTTTAAATTCATATTTTTTACAAATTTTATAAATTTGTATAAAATTTTTTCTTTAAAAATTTGTTAAATTTGTATAAAACATTTTCTTAGAAAAATAAAGGTACATAAACCTGCATGTTTTACTTCTTAATTATAATGCAATACAGGAAGCATTCCTTGTTGCTTTACTAAATAATGTTATAAACCATTCACTTTCAATCCACTTAACCTCTACAGAAAGGCCTGAGTTGAATGACAGAGAAAAAATGTGTGCTCCAAAGGAAAACTATGCATTGTCTATAGGACATCCATCTGGGTTATCTAGTTATCATCTTTTCTTGTCTTTGAACTATTTTGTAACTGAGAGTGTTTCATCTGTGGACGGACATGCAAATTCTATCTTATTGGGTAGAGACTCAGTTGACTTCTCAACCATCCCTTCTAATGGAAAACCAGTTTTCCCTGCATTTTCCCCAATGCAGGGAAATGAATATGATCTCATATTCATAAAGAATATGAGATCATATTCTTGATCTCATAAATGTGTCTGTTCTTTGCATTCTCTTTGACCAGTTATAACATCTCCCTTCTTCCTTTGCAAATTAATGAAAAGAAAAAAATGTTAGGATATATTTACTTCATGTCTGCTTTATTGTCTTAATTTTATCTTTTTTGAGAAAAGATTTTTTAACAACAACACGTTTGTTTTAGGAAAAAAATCTGTTTATCTTCACCTGATACTCATAGATTATACATAATGTTTTCAGGTTTTCCTTGGGGTGTCTTCAAATTATAAGTCATTTGATAAATTCTTATTCATGTTGGTAACAATACTCTCACTTTATTGAATTAATCATAAGGCTGCCTTATTTTGAGTATTGCTTAAGCTTGTAACACTAATACAAAAGTAGATAGACAAAAATAAGACATAATCCTTGCCCTAGGGAAAGTTAGAAACTAATGAGAGACCCAGCCATTAATTACTATCTGTACATATTGGATAAATTTTCAACATTTGCTGAATAGATGACCAGTTAATAACGATTCAAAAAGAACAAAAAGAGTGTTAACGTTGTTTTCTGGAATTTCAGAGGCAGACAAAGGTGATTGGTCACAGGAATTTTCTAATGGTATGGTAGGCTTTTGAAACTGGATTTCTTGGGCCATCAAGAATGGATAGGATTTGAACAAATAGAGAGGATGATGGACTGCTTTCCAAACAGGGAAACAATGTTAACAAAGAAATCAGGGCAGATTTCACAGAATATACTAGGGAACATCAAGTGACACTTTAAACAGTCAATCCCTCCATTTGGGGTACTGCTGATTCATTTATTTCTTTACTTTATATAGACATACTTGCTAAGCATTTGCAGTGTTCTAGGCCACTTTTCCAGGAACGGAGGATATAATGATGTGAACTAAACAAACAGTCCCAGATCTCATAGTTTAAGTTCTAGTGGCACAGAGAGTAAATTTAAAAATAAGTGCATCAGATACTTTTAGAATTGTATGACCTATATAGTAATGAAAAACAGAGTAACAGAGAAGAGAAGGACTAGAAGTAAAAGCTATTTTAGATATCCACGGAGTTTCAGACAGTTGAGAAAATTTCCTTATAGAGGAAGCATTTCACCTGAGACCCATGATGAGAAGTAACCAAGAGTGACTGGCAACTGAAAAGCGCAGAGACAGGACAGGGGAATGATTGGGACCAGGTTATAAACAAAGGAGTGTGGCCAGTACACGTTGAGCAACATAAAGGGTTGCAAATTTGAGTAGAAGAGGAAGGTAGGAATTTGTAGCAGGCTGAATAACAGCCTCCAAAGATATCCATGTCCTGATCACTGGAACCTGTGAATGTTACCTTGTATGGCCAATGTGATTAAACTACAGATCATGAGATGTGAAGTATCCTGGGTTATAGCCATGGGCTCAATATAATCACAAATGTTCTTATAAGGAGCAGGTAAGAGTTCAGACAGGATTCCACAATTTACAATCTTTTAGACAAAGATGAAACGTGTGTATTTAATACTAAATGTGACAAAAGAGAGAATGGAAGGCAATAAGGATTAAAGAAGGACAAAACATGATCAGCTTTACATTTTAAATAGTCATTCTAGATACTGGGTGGAGAAGAAGATTGAAGAGGACTAAGGACTGAAGCAGAGAGAAAAGAAAAGAAGCTATTGCAATAGCCTACCCTAGAAATAAGGGCTGGCTGAACTATCCTGACAGTGGTAAAGATGTAGAGAAGTAAGTGGGTACTAGAGGAAATGATCTGATTCAAGATAGGTTTTGAATATAGAGTGAGTTGATATCCTGATGGATTGGAAGTAATGGAGAGAGAAAGGCATTACTGATGACTTCTAGCTATTCGACTTGAGCAGTTGTGCTCAACTGCTGTGGATGGATGGTGATGCCACTTAGTGAAATGGAAATGATCAAGGGAGACACAGGAGTGTCTGGGGTGATGGCTACGGAAGCAAGTTGAAAAGTCCACTTTGTGTGTATTAAGTAAAAGATGATGACAGATCTCTGGCTATTGAATACACTGTCTGAGGTTCTGGGAGAAGACAGAGCTAGAAATACAAATGTGCACATAGAAGTGGTATATAAATTCTCGAGACGGAATGAGGTTACCTAGGGATGGAGCATAGAGGTTGAGATGAAGGTCTAGAACTGAGCCTGGAGCATTAAAACATTAAGAGGTTAAGTCAAAGGGAAAATGTTAGAAAAGGAAAATGCGATGATAGGAGGAAAACCAAGAGCTTACGGACTTGTAGTGTCTAAGAGCTGAAATTATTTTATGAAAGAAATATTCGTATTATATATTAGATATACTGAAACCAAATATACTATCAATAAATTAAAATTAAAAATATATAAAATATTAAACACATTAAAACAAATCATAGAAGTGGATACTGAATTTGCTAACATAGAGAGTAATTAATGACCTTGATCAAAGTAAGTCTCATTGGAGTTGAACGGATACAAGTCCACATAGACAGCTGAGGAGACAATGATAAAGAAGGAAGAGGTGGTTACATACGAACAAATGTTATCCATAGGTTTTGCTGTGAGGAGGACCAAAGAAATGCCATAGTATCTGTACAGAAACACCTTTTCTTAATATTGAAGATGCTAGGTCATTATCAAATGCTATTGTTAAGGACACAAAGAAGTTAGCAAAACTAATAGAAATAGATTATAGGAAAACCGTCAAATATTTTAATATAGTGGCGAAGAATTTAGGATTAAGAGTGAAGAACAGCTGGTTTTAAATCTAAGTATCATTGCACACCAGATATGTAATCTTAAATTCCATAAACCCTTTTAACATAATCTAATCATTCATAAAAGGGAAAATAATAAGGTTGACAATGTTAAGGACTACACTGATGTAACTGCTAAGAATTTGGAATGTGGGAAAATAGATTGCCTTTGAAACATAAACTGCTACATAGAACTAAATAAAAGTGTTTATGTATATATGTAACTTATATACTACATAAAAATTATATAGTATATAAAATATATAATATATTATATCTAAATAAATCATATTGATTATATATAAATAAATTATATATATAATGGCTTTGGAAATTCACCTCTAGGAGATAAAATAGTTACAAAGCTAGAAGGATTTAGCAGTCCTTTAAATGAGGTGCATTAAACTACTTAAAAAAATCTCGTGTCATTCAGAAGAAAGATTTGGTCAGTCCTAAAAGCAGAGATAAAAGGAAAGTCACCGGGGAATATGTTCATCACGCTGATTCAAGTACTACGCAGCAACGAGTGTACATTAACTCTCGTCTCAAAACACCTCTGCCTCCTAGGAAAAGTCCATCTATGCCGTAGAAATAACTGTAAAATGCTGTAGCCAAGGGGATGCATATTTCCATTCTTGAAGGGAAACTCATCACAATCACGAGAGAGGCTTCCAGCTTCCCTCAGGCAGCCACATCAAGCTTTGATTCACCCCGCTGCCTTGTGTTGTTTCCATGCCCGCCACGCCACCTTCAGACTCTGTGAACATCCATTCAAGGTGCTGATGGGAGAGACTTGTATTTTTCTTTTCTGTACCATTAGTTCTTGTGGTAAATCCATAAAGTGGTTTCCGATTTTGCTTCGGCTTCCCATAGCGTTGGATGGTAGAGGAGAAAACACGCCGATTGCACTGACCTTAAGTATTTCAAGACCTCATGGCATTATTTTCCATTTTAAAATAATAAACGAGAAAATTGGTGTGTGTTTCAACTCTATAGGTATTTTAGATAGCAAGGGCTAGTCTCTCAGGACCTAATCATTCCTGAGAACTTGAAGAGAAAATTTTGAGTCTTAAAAGAGAAGCACCAAATTCCAGAGGTCTGCCCTGACAGCTCTCCTGCTCTCATGCATACCACTTGAGAGTTCCCATTAAAACAAAAGCACGTAGTGCTGCTCTGTTTCCTCCGCATGCCGCTCAGATTTCAGCTCAGGATCATGGTGATGCTAGAAACCACATGCTGTGATGATTACATCTTGATGGATGGATGCATTTCACAGCAGCCAGAAACTTCTCATTGGATTCTTAAAATGAGTTATTTCAAAGGACCAACTTTCAGATTCATGTACAAAAAGTTGTATAGGAGGATAAAGAAATCAGCCAACTTCTTTTTTTCACAGACTGTGTAGTTAATATCAATATATTGAGTCCTGATAAGAATATAAATGTATTGCTCTAGTTTGAGGCAATTCCAGATATCTACAGGATACCAGGAGCTTACAGTCGTTTTTCTCTCCTCCCCTGTCTGACATTAAAGCTCTCTCTCCATGGGAATTAGAGAGTTATAATAATATTACTGTATTCTTGCTTTTTCTCAGGAATCAGAATTTCCATTTTCCACAGTTACTGATTCTAAATATAACAGACTAGTGTGGGAACACAATAGAACAAATGAAATGTTATTTTCAGAATACACAGGAAAATGTCATTTGCTTTCACTCTTGGGAAACAGTGAAAGAATAAAAGATTTGTTGCCTATGTTAGGAAAGTCTTACTTAAGTGTTAGCACACTGATTTTGGATTTAATAGAAAGAAGAATCATTGCTTTCATCATTTCCTTATTACTACCGATTTTTGGAATATAATAACCTGCTAGGAGTTTCTCTTTAACATTGAATGATGTGATGGCAAGTGATTGCCTGATTGCCTGAGCATGTCATTTAGGACACTACTGAATTCTCCGAAGACTTGCTACTCCTTCCCAAACTGCAGTGAAGGAGGAAAGCTCTTAAAACCTCAAGAGGCAGAGGCTGCCTTCATTTCATCTCCTTCATAATTGCATCTTATTTGGGCCCAAATGCTATGTGTGTAGTGTCTAAAAATGGAGCAGTAATATGAAGTGGAAGTGATATCATTGTAATGCACATTTCAAAGAGACTTAGTGCCAGTTCTCTTGACTTCATATGCTTTGAAGTGTTCAGAGTATGAAACGATGACACTTAGGAAGAATCTGAAAAATTCCTTCTTAAGTATTAGTGTAATGCTGCCCTTGGAGAGAAAAGCATGCAGATCCATTAGAGAGCTAACAATTTCTTGCTACAGCTATTGCATTTAGGATGACATGAATGCAGGTACCACTGAATTTCCCTTTGTGTTTTCAAAAACAGACCTTTGCTTCTCTACTTGCAAAGATACTTTAATTTAAACTCATATGAGCATGGTGTCTCTTGCCTCCTCATAGACTCTAAAAGCAAGTTCATCTTCTAGCTTCCAGCTTCTTTTCACTTTGGAGCTGTAGAAGAATGGGACAAATTTAATATGTCCAACACTAAACCAATCAATTACCCCAATCCGCCTTTGCAGTTCTTGCTCATGCCTATCTGCAATCCTAAGTCATGCTTCATAACCTCAAATTGACTGTAAATTTCTCCTTGGTCCCTCATCTATAATGTTCATTCAGTCATTAGGCTTTGGAATTCTTTTTCTATACTCTCTTACCACACAATATACTTAACATATTCTGCCCTAGTCCATCTGCTTTGAAGAGCCTGGCTCCGTCTTTGTTTCAGCTGTGACCACCTCCACCCCTCTACCCCATGTGACTGGGGTCTATGGGGTCAACGGAACAAGCGCATTCAAAGCTTGTGCTGTTTGTCAAGTTCAGAGTCTTAAATCCCAGATCTTGAATTCCCTGCTCAAATACCCCCAAACTTCCAGACACACATACGGCCAAGCCAAGGAGCAACTGTTGGTCAGGTGTTAAGAGAGTTCCAGGCAGTGGTTCAATCTGAGGTTGAGGGTGTGCGTGTGCATGTGTATGAGTTTTCTTGAGGGTGAGAAGAGCTAGAGGCAGGAAAAGAAGAGGATAAGGGTAAAACCTAGATATGTCCATTTGTACTTTGCTCCAATCCCACAAATACTAGAGTCCTTTGTGCCTAAAGGATTCAGTTAAATCCTATCATCACCAACCTTTATTGTTCATTTCATTTCATAGAGAAACTGCTCACTGAGGACCAAACAGCACATAGGATCTGCATCACCATCGGGTCCTTAATCATAGACTGTCATGTAATTGCTTTTTGATTGGTTAAGTCTTCCCCTCACCCATGGTCATAACATGTAAGCTGGATTTTTTTTTTTTTTATTGCTTAACATCCCGCTATGCATAAACTAATTGCTCAGTTCATCTTTGTTCTATAAATGCATGTGGAGAACAAGACTTATATTTCAGTTATTATGATTTTCTCTTTCATTTTCTGGGGGGTTGTTGATTTTATTAATGTGTCCTAAAAAAGTAAAATAATGTATTCTAGTATTTTAGCAGTTTCTTGCTCTTGACACTTTTAAATATCGGACCTTTACCTTACATTTTAGTTCCAGACTGTAGACTTCATAGCATTTTCATTTATACATTTTAAATTTATTTTTAAAACAATAGAATTATGGAGAATGAAGAAACACGAATGGTCATTTAGTTTAATCCACCTTCTTTGGTGGGAATCCACAGCATCCTTGAGAGATGTTAGTCTTAGACTACCAGAAACATGTATTTCAGGACTCTGATCAGTTTGAACTTGACTAATGTATAATGAAAACCTTCCAGAAGAAAAATGAATCTTTATCATTTTACATGTCAGAAGTAACAGTAATTTGATCACCAGGGCTATTACTCTTTCATGGAGGAATCTTAGAGACTCCAAATTCTTTCATAGCCAGTGTGCAAGATGGTACAGTGTCCTTACCATCATCAAAGTAATCATCAAAGTATTCACATTTCTATAAAACCATGTTGTCTTATTTTTAAGCCAGCTATGTCTACTCTATTTTAATCTTAATAGCTGTATACTTTAAAAAAATATCTGAAAATTTTCATTTCAATTATATGTCAACCAAACATTTTTTTAAACTTTTCGCTTCTAACTTTCTGGAATTTTATTTTTGTTGTTGCAAGGCATTGGAAAAGAAATAAGTAAGACTATAAAGATATTTTAGCCCTGCTTGCCTCTTGTTGTTTCTGTGTTTTAAAGTAAGTTGTCTGCATGTGGCTGTGTGTGTCCTTAAGAAGGAGAGAGACTTGGGTACCTGTGTACAAGTGTTCCAGGGAATGTAGCAATGGAATGGAAAGGAGAATAATTTTATCTTTTGGATTCTTAAATCATGTGTTTGAAGAATCTGTGCTCATATTAGGGTGAGAAACTTTGTCTCAAAATTTAACATTAGGGGCACCTGGGTGGCTCAGTTAAGTATCTGCTTTCAGCTCAGCTCATGATCCCAGGGTCCTGGGATTGAGCCCCGCATCAGGCTTCTTGCTCATCAGGGAGCCTGCTTCTCCCTTTCCCTCTGCCCATCCATCCCCCTGCTTGTACTCACTCACTCTCTCTCTCAAATAAATAAATTTTTTAAAAAATTTAAAATTAATCTTTACATTATCAAAATGTCTTTAAAAACAATGTTGTTATGAACTAACGTTGCAACAGTAAGAAATAGATTGTGGCTATTTAAAAGTAAGTAAAAAGTTTTATGTTAAATAATTTATATTTAAGGTAAAGCAAGTGGGACACATTTGGTGAATGTGCCCAGTGTTAATTCTAGTTTGATTTTTAGATTACAGCTATAGTGTTATTATTTATCTCTGATCCAGTAAAAATATAAATATATGAATGATGATGTCGTAGTTCTAATTTTGTCATCTTTAAAAATAGAGTTTTATGTGGTTACAATTTAGTAAAATTAGATTTGCATTACTATCTAGTTGCTTACTTTTTTTTTTTTTTTTACACATCAGTATTTTATTGCCATTTTATAGATGAAAACTGGTACCCCGTAAACTTTCATAACTTGGTCAACATCATGTAACAAAAAATTGCAAGTTAGAGGATTTGAAATGAGGCCTGTTTATGCAACCCAGTTGCTTACTTTTAAGAAGATTTTCATTTGCTTTTACAAAGTTAGCAATGTTCCACATCTCATCTTGTTAAAATACTGGTGGAGATAGTTTTTCTTTAATTCTATCTTGTAATTGCAAAACATTAATAATAAAATACATTGTGTGCGCCTCTCTCTATATATAAAATATACAGTGAATACATAATGACCCCATATGCACACATATATAATGAACATATATTAAAAATTTCAGGTGGTTTGCAATTACTGAATATTATTTGGAAATTTGGCATTTCTGCCTATGTACTTTCATTGTTTTGTGTGTTTTTGTGTACATGTGTGTATGCTTCTGTGCATGTAAATACTTTAAAATAACCTTTCCCTGGTCTCTGCATCTCCGCTTCTCTATCCTACACACACCTAGGAATACTTTAACTACTCTGTGGCTCCCACTTAAATGACTCTCCCTAATGTGTTTCCTATTACAATAGCTTTGCTGTTGACCTTCATCAATTTAATCCCTTCTATAGCATACATAATCCTAAATACACAATTCAGTAGCTAATGAGAAGGTGTATCCCTTGATATCTGGTCATGGAATATTCCAAACTTTGCTATACTTGCAATGATCTACAGCAAATCCATGATTTGTAACACTGCTTTAACAAACGTATTCATATATCATGAAAATGTTGACATCTGAGGGAAGGATGTTAGAATGCTGCATCTCAGTTCAGCTCCTCTCATGAGATCCCATCGGTGTCACTAACCACTACCTCTTCTTCCTATGAATTAGCCCTTGGGGGGCTCCGGTGTTATATTTACTGACACCTGTGGGCAATATCAACCTGGGTGTATTCAGATGTCATCTTTAGTATCTTTACTCTTCTTCTCCTCCTCTTCCTCCTCTTCTTCTTCTATTCTCCTTTCTCTTTTTCTCCTTCTCCTTCTTCTTCTTCCTACTCTTTTCTTCTTTTTCTCCCCTTCTCCTTTTTTTCTTCTCTTCTCCTCCTCCACTTCTTCTTCCCCTCCTCCTTTCTCTTTTTAAAATTTATATGGTTGTTCATGTTTGTGGCAGTGCAGAAAGGAAATGTAATCTATATCTGAAACAATATAGTATCTTTGTATTCTACAAACCAATATACCCCATGGGTTCAACAGATGTTAAATAATTTGATAGTTGATACCTTAAAAACATTCTATTCTGGAGAAATCCTCAATGGATTTTTCTTTTGGTGGTTAAGGTATTTTAGGGATTTGCAAAAAGATATTTGGGGATTTGAATATACTGGGAACACAGTATTTTCCAATCCTTTTAAAAATAATGTCACATAGGCTCCCACTTTCTAAAAATTTGTTCTAGAACACACTGGCAGACACAAATTAGGTTTTGATACTTAGAGATGTCTGCATGCTATTATGTATTATTTCTTTTTGTTTAGCATGTCTGAATTTCCCATCATCAATTTGATTGTAAACCATTTGGAAGTTTGTCTTAGGCTTCTTTGCACCCTTATTGACCCTAGAATATGTGGAATGTGAAGTAGGTACTTTATGCACATATTCAGGTTGATTAAAGCTTTACACACACACACACACACACACACACACACACACACTACTGCAGACTCTATGACCACCACCTGGATTGCACCTCTCCTGATTTTCTGTAATCTATTTCCTAATACATTGTTTTAGTGCATCCTTAAGTAATCTTTTCTCTATCCTGCTTAGTAGGGTAGAGAAGGCTAAGAATCTCTTAGGGCTTGGGTAAATATTTGTTGAAAGGTAATTGAATATTTTTACCTTTTCTCTTTAGGTTTGAATTTTCTCAACATATATCCAGTTTATGATAACAAAGATGTGTTTGAGTGGGTGCTTTTCAATACATACAGACTGAATTTAAGCAACAACATTCTAGTTCCCATATTGCCATTTCAATTTAACTATAGCTCATGGATGAGGCAGTGGCTTGATTAAAATCCGGCGATAGCATCTATCTGTACTTAAAAGGACGTCGGAGACAATGACAACTGCCGGTCTCTAACCAGGACATTTTGAAGGCTAGCTTTGAGTGCATGTGGCTGCAGTAGAAAGCTGCGGAAGATCAGGAAAAGAAAGTCAACAGAACACACTGATTCATCTAAGCCAGTGGCTAAGGCGCCCAGAGGAATTCAGCCACTACCAAGTTGTTAATGTTGAGAGAAGGGGGAGGCTGTGGAACACTAGACACATTTTGATACTAGTAGCAAAACTGGAAAGTTAGAAACTAGAACATGTTCATTGGATGGGGAGAGTTATGGTGGGTTGTTTTGAGTTTGCTGTGATTGTTAGATATATAAGTGGAACTGGATGTGAAATATGAATCCAGAACTTGGGTGAGTGATTATAGTTGGAAATACAGATTTGGGAGTTGTTTGACACAGAAATAATGGTTGCAACCATAAAAGTAAATGAACTCTGCAAGGGAGTGATCTTATATAAAGGGTGAGGAGTTTTATTTTAAAGCTCTTATTTTTCTTTAAAAGAATCCTCTGTGACTTACCCATCCACATCCTCACAGCAAACTCTGATTGTAAATATGCCATTTGTTCCTCAACTTTGTATGAATGTTCTAAGTGGGTCAGAGTAGTTGAATCCATAAATTTATCTCTACCCAATATATTTCATCTCAGCATTGGAGAGGGTAAATAAAAAAATAAAAATAAAATAAAAAACTTAAAAATACCTCAGCTGTCCTTACATTCAATGCACCTTTCAAATATATGGTAGTCTGATCTTTACAAAAACTAGTAGAGGAAGGCTGATGATTGATTTTCTCAGTTTAAGTATGTATGGGGAATATTCACTTATAAGTTCATATTAGCAAATACATATTATCTAATAAATATAATGCATATCATTATAAAATATGATGCTATTAATAAATACATAATGGTTTTAATTGTGTTAGTTTCTTTTAAAGATTTTATCTATTTGACAGAGAGAGACACAGCAAGAGAGGGAATACAAGCAGGGGGAGTGGGAGAGGGAGAAGCAGGCTTCCTGCTGAGCAGGGAGCCTGAGTGGGGCTCAAAGTGAGGCTTGATCCCAGGATAATGACCCGAGCTGAAAGCAGATGCTTAATGACTGACCCACCCAGGCACCCCAACTATGTTAGTATTTAAAGTTATTTAACGCATAATAATGATTTCCTAAAGTAAACCTTGTGATGACAAGATGATGAACATCTCATCATAAAGCATTTTGAAAACAGGTGATTTTAAATTGTAAAATTTAGAAGACTGCTTTTTTAGAGAAAATAGAAAAATATTATTTTAATATATCTGTGCCTTAACTATATACTGTTCCTTTTAATTAAATAACAAAAAAGATTTGGCATTTTCTGCCTTTCCTTTTCCTCTTTACTCCAGTGCCATTAAATACCCTCTCTATAAGTAATTTTTAAAGGATATGTAACGCTCCATTGAATGGATGGCATGATTCAGTTAAACAAGCCCTTATTTTTGGATTTAAAGGCAATTTTCAAATATCCATTGCTGTAAATAATTCTTCAATGAGAATCTTAGCTCATAAAATGTGGTCAGTTTTCTCTTTGCATATGTTCCTAGAATTAGAATACTGAATCACTTGCCTTGCAAGTGTACTTGAGACTCCTGGTCCATATTATTGTAATCACATAAGATAATTCCAAGGTCTAGAGAATGTGTAGTTGCTACAAGTGATTTTTTTTTTTCCCACGCTCTCAAAAAGCACACTTCTTTGATGGTTGTAAAAAGTAGATTTAAGATTAGAGTACAATTAAGAACATGTCATCCCATTTCCATTTTCTGCTTGCTTTTTTAAAAGTTTTTGAGCAATACATATTATGCCATCATGATCATATTCCATCATATCGTGTCTTTTAGATGTCATTTGAGATAAGTCTGCTTTCTCCATCTTCAGTGTCTCAAACTCCTAAAGATTGCTTTTTAACTCTGATCTAGAATTTGTGGGAATATCAAAATATTTACTTAGTTATCTTGCATGCTACTTTTATAGACAATACATACATAAAATGTATAGCTATCTTTGGAAAGATCATCCATATATAAAATTCACTGAATAGGAGAAGGAGAAACTATGAACAATGTTACACTGTATTTACTTGAATAAATGCCAAATGAGTGATTTCAAAGAAGGCTGATGTCACTGTGCTGGTAGGTCATAACCAATAAAACCCCTTTTCGGGGGGAAAAAAAAAAACTTTTGGGAAGACCCACAAAGGTCTGATCCTCCCTTCATAAGTAAAAAAGTTAATAATAGGAAGAAGACGCATCAATTAAATGATTAAATGTTATATTGTGATTTATAAGAAATATATATTTGGTCATCTGAATGACCAATACATATTTTTCATATATATTTGTTCACTGTTCCTGGTCCATAGTTTCCAAAATCCTTAAAATTCCTGACCAATAAGAGCAAATGGAGCATTTTTTTGTCACTATATTTAGTCTCTTGTACTCAGTTCTTGAAATTACTTCAGAGCCATAAAAGTAAAAACAGGTTCCTTTCTACCACAACTGGGTTTATGGTAATGAGGTGACTTTTAGAAAACACCTAAGGATTGGGCTTGTTGCCAGGGGAAACAACCTTGAATAGAAGGGTAGAACTTTTTCGTCCTACCTCCTGATCCCCTGGGAAAGTGGGGAGGGGAGAATGAGTTCAATGGCAAATGGCCATTGATTTAATCAATCGTGTTTTGTGATGAAGCCTCAATAAAAATTCCAAAAAGCAGGGTATGAGAACTTCCAGGTTGGTGAACTCGTGGGGATGCCAGGAGGGTTGGTCACTCAAAGGGCATGGAGTGCTCTGTGCTCTTTCCTTACATTTTGCCCCATGCATCTCTTCTATCTGGCTGTGTGTAAGTTATATCTTTTTATAATTAATGATAATCTGGTAAGTAAAATGTTTCTCTGAGCTCTGCAAGCTGTTCTAGCAAATTAATTAAATCCAAGGTGTAGGTTGTTGGAACCTCCAATCTATAGCTGGTCAGTCAGAGAAACACAGGAGACAACCTGGACCTGTGACTGGTATCTGAAGCAGGAAGGTGGACATTCTTGTGGGACTGAACCCCTTACTTATAGAATCTAATGCTGTCTCCAGGTAGACAGTATCTGATTGAGTTGGACTGTAGGATACCCAACTGTGTCAGGGCATTGCTTGTTGGTGTGGGGGAAACCCTCCCTACCACTTGGAAATGGTTACCAGAATTTTTACTAAAGCTATTTTGATGTTTAGTAAACTAGACAGTTTGGGGGAGCTAATTACATCAGGATTCTTGTAGCCTGAGACTCTGGTCTCAAGTACATGTTCTTCAAAAGAAATTATCTCCATAGTAACATCACGAGCAGGATGTAAGAAACCGATAATGCTTTAACTTAACTTAAAGGAATTATTCTTTGGTTTCTCATTTATCCTTTGTCCATGGTAATAGATCCTTAAAATCCAGAACTTTATGTGTATTGGCAAGTCACCTAGACGCCTAGACTAATTTTATCTTTTAAAAAATGAAACTGATCAAATTGCACATTTTAAATATGTGCATGTCAATTATATCTCAATAAAGTTAGAAAAATTAGCCCTAAGAAGCAAATACTTGGGGTGCCTGGGTGGCTCAGTGGGTTAAAGCCTCTGCCTTCGGCTCAGGTCACGATCCCAGGGTCCTGGGATTGAGCAGAGAGCCCGCTTCCTCCTCTCTCTCTGCCTACCTCTCTGACTACTTGTGGTCCTGTCTATCAAATAAATAAATAAAATCTTAAAAAAAAAAAAAAAAGAAGCAAATACTTAATGGAAACAAATGTGAATGGCTAAATGTCTCTTAACATGTGCATAGATTTATGAGGTGAGAAACACCCTATTTCTGTTAAAAAAAAGGAAAATAAATAGTACCCTGGATTATCATATATTTTTTATTTTTAAGATTTTATTTATTTATCTGAACAAAAGAGAGACAGACAGAGAGCACAAGTGGAGGGGAGGGGCAAAGGCAGAGGGAGAAGCAGACTCCCCTCTAAGCAGGGAGTCTGATAGGACATGGGGCTTGATCCTAGGACCCCTGGATCATGTGACCTGAGCTGAAGGCAGATGCTTAGCCAACTGAGCCACCCAGTCTCCCAAGATTATCTTAAAAATTCTAAAGTCATTGGTAAATAGAATCATATACAAAGAATATGACTCAAATTGTGAGGATCTCTAATTCCTCTTTAAACTCAGGAAGAGAATTTTCTGAATGAAAAATGCCATTTATTTTGGTTTAGACTCATAATAATAATATTAAGCATTAATCATTTGAGACAATAAATGCTCCAAATATTTTAAAAGAAAGCATCAAGCCTGTCCTCCAATTACGGGGTATTTTCTGGGAAAAAACACAATGAGAAAAGCAATAGCAAACTTGTCTAGTCAGTTGACAATTTTCACACTTATTTAGGTATGCATTTGCTTATACATCTAACCATCTATGATAAGATTTCAGTTTTTTAAAAAAAGATTTATTTATTTGAGAGAGCAAGCAAGAATGAGTGGGGGAGGGGCAGAAGGAGAAGAAGAGAATCTCAGGCAGACTCCCTGTGGGCTCAAACTCACAACCCTGAGATCACGACCAGAGCCAGAACCAAGAGTCAGGTGCTTAACTGACTGAGCCATCCAGGTGCCCCTATGGTTTCTTGAAGAGGTTATCCCAGGGAACCAGCATCGCATCCTGTGTATAAGCTAAGCCATGACTAGAAAAACTAAGTTTCAGTAAGTCATCAGGAAATAGATAACGATTATAGGTAAGAAAACAGTTGAAACCATTCTGGATGATTAATCATGTAATCTGAAATCTGCAAGACCAAATTTAAGTGAATATTATAGTTTACAATGTTTTTGATTTTCCAGAGTATCAGAGAAATTCTTATATCCCAGAAGAAATTCATTGTTCTCTCTTGGTCCTGAAGAGAGGGATAGATGACAAAAAGTTGATGAGAAAGTTGATGATAGATTCATCAAAGGGCCCTCTCCCCTGCCCAAATATTCTAAGAATTAGTTTTAAATGGGATAAGAGGAAAGTTATTAGAGGAATAAAGTTATTACATGGTATATTTGGAGGTAGTTTCTCTAGCCTTGAGATATAATGAATGATACATGGAAAAAATGAAAAGAAAAATCATGAAAAATGAAGTAAAATATTTGAGTATGAATTCCTCCTGGTCAGTAGTATATTCAACAGGTGATTTAGTCCAACTGCATAACTTTTCTGAGACTGTTTACTTACAAACTGAAAGACACTATAATATTTATTATGTAAATTTGAAATGGGTAATAAGTTTGTTCAAAAGGCTCTGGCATATTG
This sequence comes from Lontra canadensis, assembly GCF_010015895.1. Classification (NCBI taxonomy): domain Eukaryota; kingdom Metazoa; phylum Chordata; class Mammalia; order Carnivora; family Mustelidae; genus Lontra; species Lontra canadensis. Next base: position 8,923,000 of record NW_022631065.1, on the reverse strand, counting down.
TAATTGCTCAATAACTATTAGCTTCTTTCTTGGTTGTTTGTCAGTGTCTTTGATCATGCCCATGACAACATCTGCGCATGCCTACTCCAAGATATTCTCCATGATTTCCCATCTTCTTTCTCATCTTTATTTTATTCCACACATCCTTCCAACAGCTTTCTCTCATCTTGCCATTTTGTTTCATCTTTAGTTCTAAGGACAACATTGCTGATGTTATGGCTGATGAACAGTTAATGAATTAATATACACTAGAGACTATATTAAATGCTTTATGTACATGTCACCTAACTCTGATAACAATCTGAATGTCAAGATCTACTGTTACCTAAGCTTATATACAAATGAAGATTCAGAGATGTTAATACATTTTCCAAGATCACACAGCTACTAAGTAGCAGAGCTGGGATTTAAATCTATGAATTCACAATCCAAGTTCTTGCCTGATTCAGTATGGAATGTCCTTCCCAAAGATGAAGAAGGCAGACAGAAGAATGTAACAGGGCTAAGGTTTATGTTTGGTCATGGGTTATTAAGGTTAGTCTGATAAAAATGGTTTTGTTTCTTCCTTTCTGTTCAAAGAGAATTTTAATACAAGTTCTATTACTATAGTAAATCAATTTTCAATATCACGAAAGCAGAGGATTTTCCTCATGTTATATGCGAGTTGGGGAAATGTTAAGAGGGGATCATTCTGTCACCTTCAGAGGTTAAGCAACTGTAAGAATTGAGGCAGAAGCAAAACTTGAGGATGTTCAAACTGTTTTGGAACTAATTTAAATTTAAAGTCTCAAAGTGTCATAAAAGTTACTAATTAATATATAAGAGATGCCTAATTACATTTACTGTTCAATTTATGTCACTGTAAGAAATGGTTTTGGCTGAATTATCCAAAATAAATACTTATTTTCAACTTGTTTATTCGGTACAATATTTATAGTAGTAGTTGTTTCCCTACTTCCAAGCCTGTAATTAGTTTATATAAGAAGGCTTTCCACAATATTTAATGTATATCCCTAAATCAAGAAGGATAACTTATTGAGTAGGAACAAATAATGTAACAATTCCAGGCCCCATCTTACTATTCTTCATGAAAGCATAAAAATTTCAAGCTTGTAGAAACGAATTCTAATCTTGTTACTTGAAGTATGCTTGCAAATTAGTTTTGGAATACACTTTCCCTACCCCTCCCAGCCCAATCTCTATTCCCTCCCTAGAAAAGCAAAATGCCACTCTCTACTTGAAGTTGCTATGAACATTTACTGAATTCTGAAATGTTACAGTCATTTTCTTCTCTGCATCACACCTGGAATAACATCTAGAAATGTGTGGGAATGCATTTTTAAGTAATTGATGTTATTTGGATGAAATCATGTTCCTGAATTTCACAATGAAACGGGAGGTATTAATAAGAGCTCACTGATGGACCTGCAGGGCTAAATAAACCAAATGTCACTTTTGAAGTTAATCTGGGGAAATGTCAGCAATTTATCCTGAATTTAATAATCAATTATTTCAGGATACCAACTTTTTATTCAGAAACCAAACACATGATATAAACCAAACACATGATGATAACAAAAACCCTGAAACCAAACACACCCTTCCAATTTGTTTAAGTTTACATAATTATTTTGTATTTACTAACAACAATACCAGCAATGAAATGCATAACATTCATTCCTCAATAAAAAGAAAGGGAGTTTGAATATCATTATGGGAGTCCGATTACCTCAAGTCCTCTGTAATGTAAATATTAGGCACTGAAATATTTTTATAGCATTTTTCCCAAGGATATTTACCACAATATAGTGTTAATTATGAAACTGTTAAAAAGAGAAAAAGAAATTAAGAGACAGCGTGAGGAAAATAAGAAATGTTCTCAAGTGATTGTTGACAACAGATGGAGAGTCAATGAGGTAGAGAGATACAGACATTTTATCCTCAAATGACAACAATTTCTGAAAGGAAAGTTCTCAAAGCACGAACACAAGATTGCATTAACAGTTCTAGTCAGGTGTTCAGAGAAGCCAAGACTCACCACAGAAAGGAAAAAATGCTCAATTAACTTTTTTATAACTGAAAACAGTTTACTCACCCTAAATCCTCAAATGGTTATCTTAAATTAAGAATTAATTAGTGGACTATTTTTACTATGCAATCACTTGGCAATTTATGTACAATAGACATTTTCCTTATAATTAAATAATTAATTATATTTCCTAACCTAATAGACCTCAATTGCATATCAAATCATCCTGCTAGATAATTTTGATGCTGTCATTTCCAATTAATTATGCCTATTTGTTAAGTTTGGTTATCCTAGAAAACTGTCATGAAATATTATTATTTTAACACATTTTCCACATAGTGGAATAGATTATCTTATTTGGAAGCACATGTTTGTATTTATCATGTAACTGATTCCTTTTGATTATCAAATAATAACTCATAAACATCTGTGAATAATTTGGATAATTTTTAAATGCCACTTTATTTTTTTTAAATGCTGAATCTTGTAAACCTACACAAAGGAGGTCTTTGTTCCTTGGATATGAGGAATATCCTCAAAGTCAGCAATACATCAGTAAATTCTGGCTTTATCAAATGATTCTGGAATTCTGAATTCCTTTAATATGTTTATTTAATAAAAACCATCAAGGGTCTACTATATGTCAGGCACTAATCCTGCCCCTAAGGAAACAACGATAAATAAAGTAGACCCAATAGCTGTCTAAATATTGCTTCTACTCCAGAAGGACTTTCTTTAAACTTTGTTTTTTTTGATGATGGTAGTTTTTAGAATATTTTTGATAATGACATAACATTGTTCCCCATCTGAAGATGAAGTTGCCAGTAAGGGACTATGGATAAAGATGAGGTGGGTTAATAGCCATTTGTTATTTTAAATTAAGGTTAATAAAATACATAATGATTAAATGTTTTTCAAAAATTATATTTTAAGTATGATACAATGGTAGTGCAAGGAGTTTCTGAAGGAAATTGCAAGAATTTCTTCTTGTGTCTCCCAGAACACAGTTCTGGGCACCCAGAAAACGTCTAAGTTTATTTAATGGACTATTTGCCATCACTCAACAAGGTTGTAGAGGGATGTTAGTCAATAACAAAGTTCTGTCTATTGGACCTCACACACAGAAGACAAGATGATAACCAAAACCCTGAAAACCAAACCAAAAACAACCCAGAACTGATTTGACTTTAACAGATGCCCTTACTAGATGTTGTTTTCTATTTCCTATGAAAACAAGTAAAAAAAAAAAAAAAAGAGAGAGGATGAAGTTAGTATTGATATCTGGATTCTTGTTTCTGATTGTAAATTTGCCATCTCTCTGATTATACATCCAGGGAAATGTCACTTTCAATTTAGCATCTTTGAAAGGCCTTTGTAACACTGCAGCGGGATGGGAATTCATTAACTATGAAATACTTTAAAATCCTCAACTTTTTTTTTTTTAATTTTATTTATTTATTTGACAGACAGAGATCACAAGTAGGCAGAGAGACAGGCAGAGAGAGAGGAAGGGAAGCAGGCTCCTGGCCAAGCAGAGAGCCCGATGCGGGGCTCGATCCCAGGACTCTGGGATCATGACCTGAGCCGAAGGCAGAGGCTTTAACCCACTGAGCCACCCAGGTGCCCCTAAAATCCTCAACTTTTAAATGCTGTGTAGTTATTAGTATTCAAAACACACCATACCAGTCAAAAATACAGCAGGTACAGAGTCTGGCAACCTGGACAAAAGGAAGCTGAAAACTACTATGTTCACATGATAAAGACATACAGTACAAAAAGGCAATGTACCAAAAAAAAAAAAAAAGTGAACATTCATAAAAGACATAAAAGACATACAAAAAATAGGCAATAAAATATCATATAGGGATGGCTGGGTGGCTCCGTCAGTTAAAGGTCTGCCTTCAGCTCAGGTCATGATCCCAGGGTCTTGAGTTCAAGCCCCGCATCGGGCTCATTGTTCAGTGGGGGGCCTGCTTCTCCTTCTGCCTGCTGCTCCCCCTGCTTATGTTCTCTCTCTGTCCCTCTGTCTCTCTCTGACAAATAAGTAAATGAAATCTTTTTTTTTTTTTAAGATTTTATTTATTTATTTGACAGAGAGAGAGAGATCACAAGTAGGCAGAGAAACAGGCGGTGGGGGGGCAGTGGAGGAGGGAAGCAGGCCTCCTGCTGAGCAGAGAGCTCCAACCTAAAGCAGAGGCTTAACCCCCTGAGCCATCCAGGCACCCAAAGTAAATGAAATCTTAAAAAAAATAAAATATCAAATATCCAACCATACTTTGTAAACCAAAGAAGTGCAACTTAAAACAAAGATATAGCATTTTCACATATGAGTACAAATTAAAAAGAAAAATGGAGGTAAGATTGTGGGAAAATGGGCTCACACATATACTGTTCATAGAAGGAAAAACTTAGGCGGTCTTTATTAGCAATTTAACATTATTTAGCACTAAAAATTTATTTGGACTTTAGCTTCAATGTGGCAATTTCTGCTAATACATTTAATACCTCTCCTTGTTGTACTTCATTTGAAATGATACCAAAATAAGGAAAATTCTATAGTGGGGATTGACCTTCTATTAACATTAGGGAAGAATACTTAATTTTATCGAATGTTGGAATTGGCTTTTCCTTCTGTGGAGTCAGATGCACAGAGACATTTCTGCTGCTTATAAATTGCCCCATACTCTCGAAGTTATGCTTTAAGGTAAATAAATACTTTTATGCATTGCCCCTCTGTTTTTCCTCATCAAAAACATCAACATCATAGTGTGGTTTTGTTTGTTATCATTTGTAAGTGACAAACAGGTGCTAGCCATTTTCTTTTGGACACAAATAAATACATTTAAGTGAGGAAGAATTGAAGAGAGGTCAGTGGGTCTGTGTACAGCTAAATTCTTGGGACTCCACCTAAGTTAAAACACAATCTAGAAACCACATTATAGAAGTCAGAGAAAGGAGAAGAGAGGAAACAAAGGTAGAATCGAAAGATCATCAGAGTGTGATTTGCAGTTTTCCCAGACTCAAGTTTCTTATATTTGTCCTTGAAAACTTTTGGATGGCTTAATTTTTTTTTTTTTTAAATTTATTGAGAGCTAGAGAGACAGAGAGAGAGCACAGAGAGCACATGAGAGCACAGAGAGTGAGGGAACACAAAGGCAGAGGGAGAAGCAGACTCACTGCTGAGCAGGGAGTCCAAGGCAGGGGAGGGGAGGGCAGGGCAGTGGGGGGGATTGATCTAATCCAGGGATCATAACTTGAGCTGAAGGTAGACACTTAACTGATTGAGCCACCCAGGCATGGCTTAGTTTCAATGTGTATTTCAAAAGTATCTAAAATGCATTATAAAAAATTATATATATTTGAGTGAGTTTTAAGACCTACACCCTTTCTTAGGAATATATATCTATTCTATATCTGTATCTATGTCTACGTAACTCACCTTATTTAATCCTCAGGATATGTGTTTTAGGGGAGGCTTTTAACCTCATTTTACAGAAATTGAGACCATACAGAAATAGCTGGAAAAGTAGAGTTTAAAGCCCAGGTCTTATTAATTAACAAATGGAAAGTTCAATGTTGACTGGACATTTGATGATAATAACAATTTATAAATTTTACATCTGACAATAATATTTTGGTTGTGTAAATAAAATGAGTTCCCACTTTGGAATTACATACTGAAATATTAACATAAAATGATATGATTTCTGAAATTCATTCAAAATAAATTAGAGAAGAAAGACTGGATGGGGGCGTGGCTGGGTCAGGCCTAGCCAGGATTGATGGTAGCCGCATTCTGGTAGTAGGTATAAGGGACTTTCACCACACAAAACCACTCTTGTGCATGTTCAAAATTCTCCACTATGAAAACTTAAAGCAGTGTTAATACTAAATCTTTCTGCTCCCAAAGCCCCTGTTTTAAAACACTCACAATGATTTCTTTACTGATGTATACTTTAAAAAAAAAAAAAATCACCATTCTGTTTTTTGGGGGAACTAAATCTCTCATTTTTTTTTTCCTTTATCTACATCAGCAATAGAGTTAAACTATTTTCTTTATCTACTACTATATAATTTAGTTTTTAGCTAAAGTTTACCAAACAAAGAAACAATGTATTATTTCCAATAATGTGGGTTAGAATCACTGAGTATGTTGCCATTGTCACTATTTGACAAGGAGGGGTAATTCGTTTTAGGGGAAAAAAAGAGCACGTAGTTATAAAATTTCCTAATCCCCACTTCCAAAGTCATTGAACATCTTACCCAGTGATGGATCACTGTTGCATAGAGGTTTAAATGAAGAAAAATGGTATAATGCTATCAAACTGATACACATTGTGTAGTTGACTTTCAGCTTAGAGGTTAGTGAGTCATTTTTTTTTTTTTTTAACAGAATATGCTCACTTCATTTTTAGAAAGGACAATGAGATTCTTTTGTAGCCCATCAGGAGGCAGTAATCAGAAGGAGGGGAGACAGGCTAGCAGGGCTTGCTTTAGGCAGAGGTGTATGGGGGGGTTGCAAATGTGAATTCATTTTGATGATGCAAGTGAGAATTATGCCCCCTCAATCTATTGCTTTCTTTACCTATTGCAGTCTCCTTTGATGTCAGAGAATTAAAGTTTTGTGATTTATAAAAGAGGTCTGAATGTGGAGAAACTTGACTGGAAAGAAGCTAAGCTACAATCATAGTAGTAAAACCAATGCATATAACGCAATTGAAAAACAACAATAAATAAGAAAGTGAAAGTGTATGGAACAAACTAGAAACAGGGCAGGGTCTGATGCAGAACAGCAATGTGGCAGCTCCCCACAGACATCTGAGGAAGATTGCTCCCAGGAGGCAGGCTGTAACTGCAGGTTGTAGATGGATGGTGGGATCAGGTCATGTGAGCAGATGCACAGAGATGGAGGGAACATTGAAGACACTAAAAATACATTCCATTTTATTCAAGCATTTTTCTATAAAATGCCAGTACTACCTGGAGAGCTAACATCAAATTTTTTAGTCTTTTTTGTCTCAAAAATGAAATGGCTATTTATAAAATTGTCTATGTGACAGTGTTCTCCCCATGAATGGGACAGCAACAACTGGAGATTTGATAGGGAAATAGGGGAGAGAGAGGCTCCTAAACACGATTGCTGTTCAGTGCTCTCGTGAGAAAGGACATCTCAGAAGCTAGGCATCATGGGAAGGCACTGGAAGTCTGGAAGAAAGCTGATAAAACAGGGAGGTAATTCCAGAAAGGATGATTGCCGAGACCAGGATGTTATGAGTGAGGCACTGGGGGGACAAAATTCAAGGAGGCACTTACTCTCAGGGGCTGACCCCATAACTTGCATCAGCCCGATGAGGTTTTCCTTAAAATTTGAGTTTTAGGTGCCTTACTCCCTTCTGTTTATCCTGGTCCAGGTACCATGAGAAAACCAAAACATAAGAACACAACCAACCCAAAGCAAAAAATACCTCAACTCTAGTAATTTTGCTTTAAACTAATAATATGTAATCTGAATAATTACAAATGGACAGATTTTAACAGGCTGATATTTTGTCTCTCTCTATATGTGGATATATGTTTGTATCTACCTATCATTAGGAAAAACATTGAGTAATGTTATACTAATTCAGCATAGAAAAAAGAGAAACACTCTTTTAATTATGAATATTTCTGATAATTAAAATACTTATTTGGTTTACCTCTTTTATATCTTTAGATACAAATGTTAATAAATATTCACACTTTTCCTCCAACTATATATGAAGAGCACCTTTGTGTTTTGGAGATACAAAATCAGATCTATCTAGAAACTTTGCTAAGTATAACCCACTGTCTGATAGATGAGAGATAAAAACGTGCATAATGAACTATAAGTGAAATAAAAAACTAAAGAGTTTCACATGATAAATACAACTAAAGAGTCATTAGAGTTGACACAAAATTTTTAACAATTTTTACAGCTCAGGGGTTTGGAGAATATTTTGTGAAGAAAGTGAAATTTGAGCTAGCTTTTGAAAGATGAACAGGCAACTATGTATTAGATTGGTGCTCTCCAGATAGACCAGATATCAAAACCAACTGGGAACATTCCATGTTAAGTGGAGTCTTTCATAAACTATGTTATTTATTTTTATAGCAGGTGTGTCAGGGAAAGACTGTAGGTTTTGTGAAATAATATGTTTTGGTTCTCCATCCCTCTCTCACTCCACTCACCCTTCCTGTATACACTTCCCTACAGAAACAGGCTCTACTGAACATTCTTCTGTACCTAATACACTTTGCTCAGAAAAAGCTGTCCAACAAAAAAAGATGGTTTTTGTAGTAATAACCACTAATATAATATTAGGAATTTTTTGAAAAAAAAAAGTTTTTAAAATTCTAAAATAAATCCCGTTTGCATTTTATAATTTTCCCATGGGCAAGTGACTTTCCTGTTCTTCACCATTGCTTCACCATGCCTCTCCCTCGTTTTTCATACAGATTTTCTTCCAAGAGGTTGCCAAAGTAAGTGTCTGTGTTTATGAAAGGCATACAACCAGCAGGGTAGTCTGGATTCTTTTTAAACACTTACTTTAATTTTACTTCATTTCTAAGTTACTTTCTTAAGGAAAAATTCTATTTGAAATAAAGGAAAGAAAAATGTCATTTGCTTGATTACTAAGGAGAGTAAACATTCTCAAGTGTTTTGATGTTCTGTTACTAATTTGTAAATATGCAATATTTGCCTAATTTTTGTTTATTTTGACAAGCCACTTTATAAAATGTTATTGATTATGTATATTCAACTTTTGTCAAGTTTCAGAATAGATGCTCTTTAGATTTTTAGTGGAATTTCATAAACAGTTTGAGTTAATTTATTTTAAAAGTGACATCTTCGGGGCGCCTGGGTGGCTCAGTGGGTTAAAGCCTCTGCCTTCGGCTCGGGTCATGATCTCAGGGTCCTGGGATCGAGCCCCACATCGGGGTCTCTGCTCAGCGGGGAGCCTGCTTCCTCCCTCTTTCCCTCTGCCTGCCTCTCTGCCTGCTTGTGATCTCTGTCAAATAAATAAAATCTTAAAAAAAATGACATCTTCATTTTATATATTTCAGTACAAGTAAAACTTCTAATGGAGCCCTTAAAATGTTCACTCACCCACTTGCCCACCTAGTCAATAAACATGCTCCCTATGGAGCACTCAAAGCAAGGCCATGGGGTCCAATGATTAAGAAGAGTTGGCCACCATCCTCAGACAGCATGAGGAGAAACAGAAATGTAAACAAGTTATAAAAATAAATAATGCCTGACTAGTACTTTATGGATGTGTGGCTGGTCTATGGTCCTGGATCTGAAAACAGATGCTATTTGATCGGGGTGTGAGAGAGTTTATGTAGTAGCATATAACTGACCTTGTGAGCTGGGCTGATTCTTGGGGGTTGGAGTCAGAAGTGAACCCAGCCTGTGGTGAACGGTGTAAAGGACCTCTTGCTGCTACATGGAAAAGACATGAAATAGTGTGTAACGTTCAGGGATTTGGGTAGAGGGTATGATAGACATGCATTATCCTAGATGAGGAGGTTAGAAGGGAAATAAGAACCTAGTTAAAAAAGGATATTTTATGGAATATTTGAGGAATATAGCAATTGCTCTAGTCAGACGTGGAAGATCTACTGACCAGTGAAAGAAGGTAGCAAAGATCAAGGCAGGGTTGCATCTTTGTATATCTTAGAAAAAATTCAATTTTGGCAGTTTTCCAAAGAGCTCATTCAAATCGTTTCCCAAGATTTTTCCTTTTCTCTTTTTTTTTCTTTTTTCAAGGAGATATGTGTGTGACTTTCTACTGCTATATTTTGACTTCATATTAATGTATATTGATGTTGTATGAGAACAATACTTATTTATACCTTTTTATCTTTGAATTTGCTACCGTACTGAATTCTGTTATTAATTCATTTTTCCCAGTTGAGTCCCTTGAATTATATAAAGACAAAAATAATATCTAGAAACAACAGCTTTATCTATAATTTACAAACATCATTTTTCTCTTCTTTCTTCCTCCCTCCCTTCCCTTCCCTCCCTCCCTCCCTCCTTTCCTTCCTTTCTTCCTTCCTCCCTCCCTTTCTTTCCTTCTTCCTTTCTTCTTTTCTTTTTCCTTTCTTTCTTCTTTCTCTCACTCTCTTTCTTTCTTTCATTAGCTAAAGAGACCAGAATTATATACTCCTCACAAATCTTAAGTCATTTATCCACAAACCTTTCTAAACCAATTTTTTTTTTTTTTAGGATTTTATTTATTTATTTGACAGAGAGAGAAAGCACAAGTAGGCAGAGTGGCAGGCAGAGGGGGAGGAAGAAGCAGACTCCCCACTGAGCAGGGAGCCCAATGAGGGGCTCAATCCCATGACCCTAGGATCATGACTGAAGCTGAAGGCAGCCACCTAATCAACTGAGCCACCCAGGTACCCCTAAACCAATGCCTTTTAATGGACTACTTTGATAATTAATTTTAGAATCTAACTTGGTTGGTGGTATGTTCAGATTTTAAATTTCACCTTAAGTCAGTTTTAGTTATGCATGTTCTTAGTAAAATCTTCAGTTCATCATTATTTTAAAGTCGATTTCCATTGCCATTTTGTTTTCCTTGAAACACATGAATTATCTATGTATAATTTACCCTGAGGATTTCTAAGCTGTTTTCTAACATGTTATTATTAATTAATAAGCAATTTCAGAAAAAGTTGGGGGGGGGACTTTACCTGGTCAACAAATGTTTGAGGAGCATGTGCTTATTACCAAGGGCAAATATTTATTTCTGGTAGAATATTTGGAGCAATAGACAACTTACGTATTAATAAACATTATTTTTTATTTCAGAGGCAGAAAAAGTATGCAGGATCCGAAAGTATCCTGGATTCTGTTGTTGGACAACAACAAATAATGTTGTCATTATTTCATGACAACACCCTCCTTGGTAGGCATGTTTTATGAGGAATCCTAGTTACCAACTATCCACTGCCAACAGATCACACAAATCAGATCTATATTCTCTACCATATCAGACCTCATTATACTTTCTCCAGGTACTATTCTTAAAGTGTACCTTGAAACAGAATGGAAATAAAGGCTTTTTCTGGTTTTTTGTTTGTTCATTTGTTTTTCTGGTTGAATGTTAATAAGGTCTTAGTGAGGGCTGACAGTTTTTCCTGCTTTGAGAATGGTGTAGGGATGGTAGTACATAGGAGAGGGGACAGGTTGAATCAATGAAAGGCTACCAGGTGGAGAATCATATCTCTTCTAACAGGCTTCTGGTCTTTGTGTTCAAGACACGCACGATTCGTGTGATCCTCTCCCACCTTTCCTTGGGACAGCATGATTTCTTTTTTTGGAAAAATTGAAATTCCTCTGCTATGAGGAATATCCTTGTGTAAATGAATGAAGGCTGAAAACACGGAGCTGAAATACTTCCCAGCTGTTTGGAGGGGCATATATATATATGTAGTTCCACAGATAAAAAATTGTCCAAAATAAATTCCATGCATTTCTAAGAATAACGATGGTAGAAAAGACTTCATAAAATAAATACATTGCTAATTGTCCTTCTATAGCAGGTGCCTTTTAAAAAGGAATCATTTATTCAAAGAAAAATAATCATCCTGATCAGTAATCCCTATCAAATTCCTCCTTAGCAAAGAAGTTAAAAAACTCTCTTAATTTTTATACCAGAACAAAATACCTTATTAACAAATGCTTACAACTCATTTATAATCTCCTTATATTTGAGAGAATATCTTAGAATTTTGGTTGTTTTGCAGTATTTAAACTAACAATCAGCAATGCCTTAGAAGTGCAAAATAATATTCCAAAGGGGAAAAAAAGAGAAATGCTAACGATATATTCTTTTCATACAAAGAACTGATTTATAAATCTATTTTCCCTTCTTAGCCACATGAGAAGGAAAGTCATTTGTGGAGGGCAGTGACAGGAGTTGACTCCTGGAGCCCAATTATGGATGATGGTGAGAACTATGTCCTTATACCCACAGGGACAATTGCTTGGTAGTAGTGGATAATTATTAGTCCTTGAATTTTGAATTCTCTACTGTTTTAGATCTTTCTCAATCTAATTTCAACATTCCAACTTTCTGTCTTAGGGGTCTTTTAGTTCTAGCCAAATGAGGGTTTTTTTTGGTGCTACCCAAAGCCTTTTTGCCCATCTGCACTTTCATACCGTGTTCTTTTCCTCTTACCCTATCTACACTTCCAAGACCTATTTAATGTTCCAAACGCTCTAGAAAGAGATGCATTTATTAGAAACTCAGTGAAAAGCAAAGAGTTGTACACTGGGTAGATCAGAACAAGACAACAAAGAAAGACCACAGAGTAGGGTCTAAGAAAAGTAGATTCAAATATTGGTTGCATTAATAATTCAGTAATGTTAAGCAAACCAGTGAGTAGCTCTAATCCTCAGTTTTGTCATTTTGATAGTCGAGGATGATAATACATAAGGATCCACAATTACTACAAGATTTAAACACCATTGTTTGTGTGTTGTTCTGTTTATTTATCATTTGGATCATGATTTTATTTTTATCTCATTTTAATTTTTAATTTTTAAATTTGCATATATTGACACATAACGCTACATTGGTTTTTGGTGTATAACAGTGATTCAACATCTATATACATTATGCTAGGCTCACCAGAGAGTAGGAAATGGAAGTCACACATATTTATCTACTGTTTGCTCAATACTCTGCACATAGCAGGCACTTAGCAAGTGTTACTTTCCTCTCCCCACCCCCGTTCATCTCAAGAGTTGGAGATGTTACCTGTTACCTGTTACCAGATGAGTGTGCATTTGTGCATGTGTGAATGTGTACATGCTTCATGGCACCTACTCTAGTATTATATACATAGTTTCCTAATAAAGATTCTGTTAGTGTCTAATTGCTTCTAAAAATTAAATTGCCAATCCCTAAAAATGATAAGGGAAATGGAAAAACCAGAAAAATTTAGAAATGGATCAAATATTGCAACTAAGATTTATGGCATATCAATTTATTTAACTACTGCTTACTGGGGACTCTCTTTGGACATGTAATAGATTGACATTATTTATAAATATATTTAATCCCCAAAGCTCCAATTGATTTTGACTAAATAGAAGCAGCCAGGTTGGGGAAGTCTGGAGCCCCACTTGGGCTAAGGGCCAGTTTTGCTAACAGTGCACATTCAGGGAACGCTGTGAGCAATTCTATTTATCTAAGAGTTCAGCCTCGTGCTTGGGTTTGCAGGTGCAGCTGTAAATTTCAGGTGATTTACAGAGTGGGAAGCACACCAAATCTGAAATTATAATGGAGCTCAAGGCTCACGGCATCTTTTGTTAGATGCTCTGGTTTTATGATTTTGGGTGGGTGCCACCACATTTTTCTTCCAAGTGCAATAAAAAAAAATGATGCCATTCAAGCTGAAAAGCTTAACAACCACTTTACCTTTATTGAATCTGTAGCTAATGTACTGAAATAGCAGGGGTTTTGCGGCAAATATAATTTGAGTTTTTGTCTGGGCATCTCTTCATGCCTTAAAAATGGGTTTGCATTGAGCACAAGTGGGATACCTAAAAGATCTGAAGACAGAGATACAGGACTTGATCTTATGATTGCTGACAGTTGCCAACCTGGAGCCAGTGAGAAGGAAGAACTGGTTTAGTAATTATAGCGATTGAGAAGCCATGTTCTAGAAGCCACCCTGCTTAGCTATCTAACTGTAGCTTTAGGTTGTTGCTTAGTCTCTCCCAGGCTCAGTTTTCTGATCAATGATTTGGCAGAGTTGGAGTTGATGACCTTCAGGCTCCTTCAAGGTCCAGAAGCTTACTCTTCTAAGGAAATTTGCATGCTTTGTTTGTTTGCTTGACATTGCATGTTTTCCTAAGAGCATTTCCCCAAAGTGATGCTATCCCCCTTTGTGGCAAATTTGATCCTGAGTTAGACTACAGTTTTGACCCTACCTGCTAAACACTTAGGAAACAGTCTCTATGACTGCAAGCAACTGGAAGAAGAAAAAGCACTACTTGTATGACTGGAGTTTTAACATAACTCACTTTTACTTAAGGTTGAATCATATTGCTTGTGCCTGAGAGTTCCAAGGAAGCTTCATTTCTTCTAACTCTTATTCACATTAAACTAATAATTTTGAACATTTACTATCTACTACCCATTATGTCAGAGAATTTCACCTGCATTTGGACCCTATCATCACAATAACTTACTGAAAGTCACACATGAGTAAGTAGTTTTTGGATTCCAACTCTAATCTTCTAATTCCAAACTTAGCAGCCTTCCATAACACCTTTTCTATTCAATCATGCCTCTCGCTACCACCCAGCATCAGCTGGAGGCACGATTCAATATAAGCTCCTACTACATCACTGGTTCATTCCTTCCTCTAAGTGATCTTAGAGGCATTATTTTTTTGGCATTATTTGTTGTCCTTTTGTTCTAGACTACACAAACATTACATTTACATTAAGATCAAAATGATGTCTCCATTCTCATCAAGAACTCTTAATAATGTTCGCCTCAGATTTTATTTACTCCTTTTTCTGAATATTTTAAGTGAATTTTTGTCTGCATCATTTTAAGATGCAATTTTATGCTCTCCTGTTATTATTTATAAAATTAGTGTTTGCTTACAAGCTCCCTTTTGGGGAAAAAAAGGTATCTTTCTGGTGAATAGGAGATTTATAATAAATATTATTTAATCCATTCATCCAATAAGAATTGCAACTTTCTTTGTCCTGAAACATGTGAATATGCAAAGAATTCAGAGTGAATACTATACAATTCATGACAAAACTTGCCTTAATTGTTATTGTAAGAATAGAGGTGGAGGATAACTTTGTGGAAGGGATAGTAGTTTTGAGAACATATGAATGAGGAGGCTGGAAATTAATTAAAAAGAGAGCTTTCTTTTTCAGACAGGAAGCTTTTGATCTTAGAAGAAATAAAATATGCAAAAACAAGCAGAAAAGGTTGGAATTCTGTGTCCTAGAGCAAGCTGCATAGTAAGAGATGACACAGGGTTCATAACTTGGTACCTGTTGAAAGCTTTATGCTATGCTGAAAATTCTAGGGTTTATCTTGAGAAGCACTAAAGATTTTTCAGTTCTGTTTTGTCTATAGCAGAACTTTGGTGTGATAAAATTTGGTGTTGGAGAGATAAGGTTGGATACAGTGTGGAGGATTCTTTGAGGGAGAAGCTGTTGTCACTAATATAGTAGTGGTAAAAAAGGAGAGGTAAAAAATTGATTCAAGAGATGTTCAAGAAATATAATCAACAGAACTGATTGAATTGAGGTAGGCTCTCAGTCCCCTAGATTGTTTTACACACACACACACACACACACACACACACACACACACACAGGTTTGCCTTTATTTCAACATCCAAATTGTTGAGAGCACCTGTCACCATCTAAATAGAACCAATTGCTTTCTTGCTCATTTTTTTCTAGGACAAACCAAATACTGGTCCTTGCCCTTTGGATGTTAAAGCTGTCTTTGAACGGGAACACTATTCAGTTGTGGATGATTTGTCTAAGAAATGCCACCCAGAACATGTACTGAAAAGTGACCTCTCCACAGTAATATTTAAAGTAGGGTAAATGGCAAATACTTGTGCACAGAAAAAAATGTGTTAATCCTAAAAAAGAAAGATCTTGAAAGTAATACTTTAAATCCTTTTAAAATTTAAGCATATGATACATCAAAAAAGTGTTAAGATAAATCCCAGATGAAGTCATTTTCCAGAAGGCAAAGAAAACAACAAACACACATGCAACATACAAACACACAAACAACATATGATGTTGGTATTCTGCAAGGACAAATGCAATTGCAGTATTACAGCTGCTTCTACATGCTGCTAACCTACCATTCATGGCACCTAAGGGAATGTGTTTTCTCAATGCCACAAAGTGCAGTTGCCTTTTCACAATTCCCAGTTGCCTTTTCACAATTCCCAGTTGTGAATATTGTTGAGAAGTTTTATCCATCTGCCCCTATGCAAACTTTCAGATGCTCATTTGTCTTTCTCTTAAAGAGTTCAATACTTAAGAAAATGTTTCATCACAGTCTGCCTATAGTAATAACCACTCTGAGTTGGCAGTGTTTCAGGCTTCAATACTCCACTTCTTTCCTAGCAACTAATTCTTGATTATGTTCAGGGATGCAATTACATTCTCAGGAGATGAGTTATGATAACACTAAGGCATTAGTGGTAGAATATTTCCCATTGCTGGACATTCACTTTCTCAGTCTCCTGTGCAAGTAACAGATGATCCTGTGACAAATATGGGCTAATGAAAGGTTAGCACTAATTTTTTTAGGAGGCTTTTGAGAGAGCTTGAGCTGCCTGGTGAAAGAGCTGGTTATGCTGACAGTTTACTTTTACTTTCCTTCAACAAACAAATCTTTAAAATGAGTCATGATACTGCTGAAGTGGCAGTCACCTTTCAATCATGAAGTAACAAACACAATGATCAGAAACCCAATCAATGAGCATGGCAGAACCACAGGAATGGAAAACCTGGGTCCAGATCTCTGTTGGTAATCCACTCTCTGAGGGGGAAAAAAAAAGACTTTATTTGAATTCTTGGCCAATTTTTAATGGTGTAAATATCCCCACCATTAGAAAGTGAGTTGAAACTACCAATCACTAAATATCCAACACACCACTACCTGGTACCTGATAACAGAAATTGAGCTACTAAGCCTTCTCTAGATGACCTACTTTCAGATGTCTCTATTTTAAGAAAATATTTACTGAGCACCTACTATATGCCAGGAGCTAGTCAAGGCATATGAGACACATCAGTGTGCAAAACAGAGAAGAAGATCCCTGTCCTCATGGAGGTGAGATTCTAGAAGAAAGTGAAAGACAATCAATGATAGACATAATAAATGAGTTATGTACTACTTTAAAAGTTGGTAAGTACTGTAGAAAAAAAAAAGAGAAAGAAATAGTAGATTAGAGGAAGGCAGATAGAATATAGTGGTCAGAGGAGGCAAACTGAAATAATAAATAAAATGGTCTAGATAGGGTGCATTGAGATGGTGACAGCTGACCAAGATTTGAAAGAGAGGACAGATTTAGCCAAATAGGTATCTGGAAGTAGAGCATTCTGGGCAGAGAGAATTTATTAGAGCAAAGGCATTTGATCAGAAGCCTGAGAGGCCTGATGAGGAGTCGTCATCAGGAACAAAGTGCACAAAGGGAGAAGAGGACCAGAGGTAACAGTCACAAGATCAGGGAGCCTGTGTAGGTCATCCGTTGTTAAAGCAGTTGAACGTCATTGCTGAAATAACTGATGAAAGTTACTGATCCATGTCGAGGACAAAGACTGATGTTTATGAATGCCCTGCCTCATACTCTTTGACAGTTCTTTAATGCTAACTCCTGCTCCATGAGATCAATTTCTCCTCAGGACTTAAACTATGTCACAAGAAAATATCCCCCCCGCCTCTGCCCTCAAACGACAGTGCCAAAGCTATTAAAATTTTATGGATTTTCTACCTTATTATAAAAGAAAATATTTACTCTAAAATTTTCTCTTATTTGGCAAATAGGTGGATCATATCAAATCCTTTATAAAGTTTCCTTTAAAACCAAACAGATTACAAACACTTTCTGGGAACACGTTGCTGCTGGAGCACATGCCCTTCACTTACATCAGCTTCTTCTTTTGCCCTCTGCACTGTGTTTAAAGAACCCACCAAAAGCACATGAAAAAGTCAGATAATTTTTAAATCAACGTTAAAATAAAAACTGGCAAAGAATGACATCAGCATGCTCAAATGTAAAAAATCATTTTCTGGAAACATAAAACAGATGAATCTACAAAGTAGATCTGAGAACATTAATTTGGAGGACAAGAAATCACCCTCCTGTCGCACATTTGGATGCTGTGTGGGGCTATGAGAAATTGTAACAGGGCCCCCAATGGGGATGGGGAGTTTCAAAACAAAACACAAGTCATTCTGCTGTTAAAAGATATGAAGCAATAGCACAATTTATTCAGATTAAGCCTTCTGGAATATTTTAAAGTGGGTAAGTGAAAAACAATTCATAGGATGACAAAGGGTCACTATAGTAATCACCCGGTGACTCTGGTAATCAAAGAAACAAATTAAGAAAAACATGAGGTTTTAAAAATTTGCTTATATATCTTTTGATTAATATTATGTTACATGTAATATCCCAGTTGGTTGAGATGCTGGTTAAGTACTCCTTTATACACATAAATGTAAATATTTAAGTAGGCACATCTATTACTAAGAAATATTTGGCCCCACATATCAAAAGCATTATCAATATACCTAGACTTTACCTTGGAAATCTGATTTCTAGAAATTTCTATCTTAGGGTTAATTTTGCTTTGTGAAATCTGTCTACAAGTGTCATCTTAATAGAAAAAACCAAAGCAGGAAACAACCTAAATATTTAATATAAATTACTACTTAAATTACTACTTATTTATTAATAAAATATTTATTGTCATTAAAAACAATATGTACAAAATTATTTGGAAATATCCCCATACATCATTAAGCTAAATGTGTTATAAATCAGTTTAGTGTTTTTATAAAAGATAAACAAAGTATATAAAATAAAAATATTAAGTATATATATATGCATATATAGGGCTGAAATACAATATATACTCTAATAAATAAGAGAATTGGTCATTGAATGGTTTTTTTTATTTGATTTCTTGCTTTTCTCTTTCCCATTTCATGTTTTCAAAAATAAACATGTATTCCTTCTTTTAAAAAAATATTAAAGCAAAAGAAACATTATAGCAAAAATTTTCATCTTGTTAAAAAAATAAATTTCCTACTGTCCTAGTATAAAATATTTTTGCCATCCCCTTTTGTTTCAAATATGTTTATTTACAAACATTCTCAACATGTATTTATATACTATTATATAAAAATATATATCATATACTCATACATCATATTAATACACTTATAACAAAATATTCAAATTCCCAGAAGTGAGCAGCTTCTAGGAGTTTGAAAATTCCAAGCAAAAGTTTAGAATTGTCAGTTTACAAAGGCAGAAAACATGGCATATGTGATGGCCCATATCATCCACCTCATGTAACTTTTTATTGTCTATATATTTTGCACTTAATCATATATTGTCATATATTACTGAAATGCTAAGGATATATCATATTGGCATAGGAGTTGGGAGGGAGTGAGTTCTAAATCCAGCTTTGTCACTAACCGCATCTCTTGGCTTTTTTGCATATCATTTGAATGTGTCTGTGACTCATTTTCCCCCTGGCAACACTTTAATACAAATAGTAGTTATTTAATATAAATAACAGTTTATTGAGTGTCTATTATGTACTGGGCTGTAATCAGTGTGCTTACAGGTATTGCTCAAAACAACTCTATGAGTTGGTGCTACCATTACTTCTATTTTATAACTGGAGAACTGAGGAAAGAGTAAATCACTTAAAGAAACACTTAACAAGAGACAAAGCTGGGATTCAGGCTCAGTCTTTTTTTTTTCCCCTAAGATTTTACTCATTTCAGGGAGAGAGAGAGAAAGCACTAGTGGGGAGTGGGCAGAGGGAGAGGCTGAAGCAGGCACCCCACTGAGCAAAGACTAAGGCATACTTCCAGGATTCTAAGATCATGACCTGAGCCAAAGGTAGAGTCTTAAAAACCGAACCACCCAGGTGCTCCCAGACTCTGTACTTCTGACCCCAGTGTCCTTGCACTCAACCCATACCCTTCACTTCCTCACCAAGTTAAAGATAATTCTTTTCAGCACTTCTTGCTATATGTTTTTTTATGAAGTACAATTAAGATGATAATATAAAAAATTGCTTTGAAAAAAAATATATAGCTGTGCTTTAAATATAAGTTCAATAGCATTAGTCTTTTATGTGCTGGGTTTGAAGAACCTTACAATAAGGTCTTTTGCTAGAGAAGAGCTTCAAACTGGCTTCTAAGATGTCCATTCCAAGAAAACTAGAGTTTTGAAGTTCTGAAAACTTGAATAATATCATATCCCAAGGACTCTGGGACTTAAATTATTGGCTCATATAAATTAAATCAGCAAGAAACCAAGCTCTAAACATCTCAAGAAATATTTATAAAATTGCAACAATGAAAAGAATCTTGCAGGTGAAAGACATCCACATCTCCTGACAGACAAAATTTCCCTATAATTTGAAATTTCCAGTGCAAGATCAGTTTTTCATTCTCAAAGCAAAATGTTGATACATTACTCAATATTTGCCACTAAAGGAATAGTCTGGCTCTAAGGACCAAGCTGTCTTACCTACTGAAGGGAAAAGCAGAACCTGTCAGAAATGTATGGATAGCAATTGCCATTTTCTTTTTTATTCAGATGAGTCATTTTTAATAGCCTTTCAGTAGATATGTAAAGATTACACTTGATAAAAATTTAAGACATGCTAATAGTGCCAAGAATTATCTGAGGCAGCACTCTGATACCTTGCTGAAGGAATCTTCCCAATTGCTCATTGACATTTTGTCTTTTCATAATTTTATCCTCAAAAGTCACATGCTTCTTCATCACTGGAACATTTTGCTAGTCTGTTCTTATAATTCCTAAAATATATGCTAACTTACATAACTTACTTAATAGAAATCAATGTAATATGATTGAATTAAAAGAAATCAGAATTAAAAGAAATCAGAAAAGGTGCTTAAAAGGGCATACTTTCATAAAAGCCAAGGAAAAAGTTCAATGGTTAATGCAAAATTTTATTAAAGACAATAACAGCACAAACATTCATATAAATACAATGCAGAACATATGAATATGTGAAAGCCAGACCATAATAGACATGTGTCCCATGGGTTTTAGTGGGATCCCTTTTTTCTTAAAACAAAACAAAACAAAAACAAAAAACAAAAACAAAAACAAAAAAACAAAGCTTGCTTTTCAAGCTTAAGTTATCCACTGATTTTGACCTGAATTTCTTTGGTCTCTGTGGACATGAGTATTATAGTCTTATATAGTGTTTATCTCTGAATATAAATTAATACACAGCTTCTCATTTATAAATTGGCTTCCCAGTAAAAATTTAACATTAGAGTTGTTCAATCCTATAACCAAATCATAGACCCTAGTGTGTGTGTTGCATGAGAGGTGTTATATCTTTCCACAGTGAGAAATCACTTACAGTCCACAAAGGTCTTTCCACTTAGACAGGAAGACCTGGGAATTCATTTCAACACAATGTCTTAAGACACTGAAAAAATAAAATAAAATAATAATTAAAAAGACATACATAACAAAAAGGAGTATGTCTAAGAGTTCAAAAGTATTTGCCAAACTTATGTTCTAATGATGTCACAAAGATAGAATGTTCTGAGACTTAGCTTAAAATAGTCAGTTGCCTAAAATATCATATTGCTACCAATTTTATGACTTAGGGAAGGCTACAAAGACATGTTACTTAAACAAACTCCTGGAAGGTATTTAGAGTTTCGTTGGACAACAAGGAATGGCAGAACATACAACTAATTTACTTGATATCTCAGCATCACCAGTGAACACAAATCAGTGTGTTCACATGTGGAATAGATCCACATGGTTGGAAGCAAAAACCAAATATTAACAAAACTTACTGAAGATTATTTCAGAAAGTAACCATCTGAGCTAGCTATAGACACTATAATATTTTACCCTTTGTACCATGGCAAAAGTTTGCCCTTAATTTAAAGAATGTTTTTGTTTGTATGCTTATGTGTGTATGTGGGTAGGCCTATCCAGTATTGCTTAGGAAACCCCTTTGAGAACAGAACTTAGTCACAGTTTTCTGTATTCAATTCTATTTTATTTACTTTTACTAATTTTTGTAGAAAAATTGGAAGAGAATGAGGTCATATTGATAAAAGGGTGATTTAAATAGTGATTTAAAACCTCTTTCTATAAGATCCAGAAAGATCTTTCTTTAAAACCTCTTTCTATAAGATCCCTAGGTTTAAAACATTGTGAATGGAAAAAAAAAAAAAAGAATTACGAACCAGAAGGAAAGAGATACGAATTCTGTAAAGAATATACACTAAGTATAGAGGAGAGAGGCAAGATGGCAAAGGAGTAGCTGGCTGAAATGACATCAGATCTCAGGAGTTCAGCTACATAGTTATCACACTATTCCAAATACCTACAGACTCAACAGGAGATTGAAGAGAACAAGAGCAGCAATTCTAGGAACAGAAAATTGACCACTATCTGAAAGGTAGGATGTGCAGAGAAGTGAATCTGAGGCAATGGGAAGATAGACTGTGGGAGAGGGGCTGGCTCCCAGCAAGTGAGGGAGCATTGGAGCACAAAATCAGAACCTTTAGAAGTCTGCTCCACTGAGGAATATTGCTCCAGAGGCTAAGTGGGGGTGGAGCCCTTGCAGGGACAGTGTGGTCTCAGTACCTTCAGGGTCACTGAAAGACCAGGGGTGCCTGAGTGTGGCAGAGTGCCCAGGTATCAGAGCAGGGAAGCCAACTACAGAGAGAGCTGAGGAGTGAGCTCTCAGCTCAGGGTTACCTTAAACAGTGATCTGTGGCACAGTTGGGCCACTGCTCTTTGAGCAGGGACCCCACAAGTGGCAGATCCAGGGAGACTCACCTTCATCCTCTGGAGGCAGGAATCTGCTGGTTTGGAGACTAAAAATGGGGCTGTGCATCAGAGACGGAAATGCTGGGTCACAGGATGGGTGGGCCCAGAACGTGCCCGGAAACCAGGGAGACAGGAGTGATTGACCCTGTCTTTTCTCTGAAGGTGCACTGAGGAGTGGGGCACCAAGCTCTCAGCTCCTCTGGGCTAGAGATTGGGAGGCTACCATTTTCACGCCCATCCTCCAGAGCTCTATGGAAAACATTCAGAGAAAACTTGAGCAGATTTCCTAGCCTGGCCCCAGGAATTCCACCTGAGGCAAAGGCATTTGAGAATCACTACAACAGGCTCCTCCCCCAGAAGATCACCAATCAAGGAGAACAACAGAACTCCAGAGGTAGAGGAAAGCAATGCATGGAATTCATGGCTTTCTCCCCATGATCTTTTAGTCTTACAAAGTTAAATTAATTTTTTTAATTTTATTTTTTTCTTATTCTATTTTCTTAACTTTTCCTCTTTCCTCTTTTAACATTTTTTAACTAGTTTATCTTAACAGTGCCTTTCTTAAAAAAATCTTTTTTAGACCATCATTATTTTAGTCATTTTTTATCCTTCATTGTATTTAACCTTATTTTTTGTATACATATAGGGTATTTTTTTTTTTTAAATTTGGGGTACAATTTCTTCTAATAGAGCAAAATATACCCAACATCTAGCACAGGGCTTTGTTCTAGTCTCCAGCCTGAGCATATTCTCTCCCCCACTTTTTTTCTTATTCTTTCTTTCTTTCTCCAACCAACTCATCTTATCAATTCCTTTCATCTTTACAGTCATATTCCATCTCTTCATTGAGTTTACCCTTATTTTATATATATATATATATATATATATATATATATATATATGGTTTGGGGTCTCCTCTGATTTGGTGAGCATATATTCTTTCTAGGGTCTTTGCCACCCTTTTAGTATTTTATTCTCTCATTCATATATTCTTATCTGTATAAAATGACAAGGCGGAAAAACTCACCACAAAAACAAAAACAAAAACAAAAACAGGAGGCAGTACTGAAGGCTAGGGACCTAGTCAATATAGACATTGGTAATATGTCAGATCTAAAGTTCAGAATGATGATTCTCAAGGTGCTATCTGGGCTTGAAAGGCATGGAGGATATTAGAGAAATCTTTTCTGGAGAAATAAAATCCCTTTCTGGAGAAATAAAAGAACTAAAATCTAAATAAGCTGAAATCAAAAAAGGAATTAATGAGGTGCAATTAAAAAATGGAGACTCTTACTGCTAGGATAAATGAGTCAGAAGAGAGAATTAGTGATATAGAAGACCAAATGACAGGGAATAAAAAAGCTGAGCAAGAGAAAGACAAGCAACTACTGGACCATGAGGGGAGAATTTGAGAGATAAGTGATACCATAAGATGAAACAATATTAGAATAATTGGGATTCCAGAAGAGGAAGAAAAAGAGAGAAGGGCAGAAGGTATATTGGAGCAAATTATAATAGATAATTTCCCTAATATGGCAAAGGGAACAAACATCAAAATCCAGGAGGTGCAGAGAAGCCCCCTGAAAAGCAATAAAAATAGGTTCACACTCTATCATCTAACAGTAAAACTACTAGTCTTAGTGACAAAGAGAAAATCCTGAAAGCAGCTCAGGACAAGAGACCTGTAATACACAATGGTAGAAATATTAGATTGGCAGCAGGCTTATCCACAGAGAGCTGACAGGCTAGAAAGGATGGGCATGATATATTCAGAGCACTAAATGAGAAAAATATGCAGCCAAGAATACTATATCCAGCTAGGCTATCACTGAAAATAGAAGGAGAGATAAAAAGTTTCCAGGACAAACAAAAATTAAAAGAATTTGCAAACACCAAACCAGTCCTATAGGAAATATTGAAAGGGGTCCTCTAAGCAAAGAGAGAGCCTAAAAGTAGTAGATCAGAAAGGAACAGAGACAATATATACAGTAACAATCACCTTACAGGCAATACAATGGCACTAAATTCATATCTTTCTATAGTTACCCTGAATGTAAATGGGCTAAATGCCCCAATCAAAAGACACAGGGTATCAGAATGGATAAAAAAAACAAAACCCATCAATATGTTGTCTACAAGACACTCATTTTAGACCCAAAGACACCTCCAGATTTAAAGTGAGGTGATGGAAAACAATTTACCATGCTAATGGACATTAAAAGAAAGCTGGGGTGGCAATCCTTATATAAGATAAGTTAGATTTTAAGCCAAGACTATAATAAGAGATGAGGAAGGACACACTACATCAGACTCAAAGGGTCTGTCCAACAAGAAGATCTAACAATTTTAAATATCTATGTCCCTAACATGGGAGCAGCCAACTTTATAAACCAATTAATAACAAAATCAAAGAAACATATCAACAATAATACAATAATAGTAGGGGAATTTAATACTCCCTTCACTGGAAATGGACAGATCATCCAAGCAAAAGATCAACAAGAAAATAAAGGCCTTAAATGACACACTGGACCAGATAGACATCACAGATATATCCCAAAGCAACAGAATACACATTCTTCTCTAGTGCCCATGGAACATTATCCAGAATAGATCACATTGTGGGTCACAAATTAGGTCTCATCTGGTACCAAAAGATGGGGATCATTCCCTGTATATTTTCAGACCACAGTGCTCTGAAGCTAGAACTCAATCACAAGAGGAAAGTCTGAAAATACTCAAATACATGGAGGCTAAAGTGCATCCTACTAAAGAATGAATGGGTCAACCAGGAAATTAAAGAAGAATTGAAAAAATTCATGGAAACAAATGATAATTAAAACACAACTGTTCAAAATCTGTGGGACACAGCAAAGGTGGTCCTGAGAGGAAAGTATATAGCCATACAAGCCTTTCTCAAGAAACAAGAAAGGTCTCAATTACACAACCTAACTCTACGCCTAAAGGAGCTGGAGAAAGAACTGCAAAGAAAGCCTAAACCCAACAGGAGAAGAGAAATAATAAAGATTAGAACAGAAATCAATGAAATAGAAAACAAAAGAACAGTAGACCAAATCAACAAAACTAGGAGCTTGTTCTTTGAAAGAATTAATAAGACTGATCAACCCCTGGCCAGAATTGTCAAAAAGAAAAGAGAAAGGACCCAAATAAATAAAATTATGAATCATAGAGGAGAGATCACAACCAACACCAAAGAAATACAAGCAATTATAAGAACATATTGTGAGCAACTATATGCCAGCAAATTTGACAATCTGGAAGAAATGGAAGCATTCCTAGAGACATATAAACTACCACAACTGAACCAGGAAGAAATAGAAAACCTGAATAGACCTGTAACCAGTAAGAAGGTTGAAGCAGTCATCAAAAATCTCCCAACAAACAAGAGCCCAGAGCCAGATGGCTTCCCAGGGGAATTCTACCAAACATTTAAAGAAGAATTAATTCCTATTCTCCTGAAACTGTTCCAAAAAGTAGAAATGGAAGGAAAACTGCTAAACTCATTTTCTGAGGCCAGCATTACCTTGATCCCAAAACTAGACAAAGACCCCATCAAAAAAGAGAATTACAGACCCATATCCTTGATGAACATAGATGCGAAAATTCTCACCAAAATAGTAGCCAGTAGGATCCAACAGTACATTAAAAGGATTATTCACCAAGACCAAGTGGGATTTATTCCTGGGCTGCAAGTTTGGTTCAACATCCACAAATCAATCAATGTGATAGAATACATTAATAAAAGAAAGAACAAGAACCATATGATACTCTCAATAGATGCTGAAAAAGCATTTGACAAAGTACAGCATCCTCTCTTCATCAAAACTCTTCAAAGTGTAGGGATAGAGGGTACATATTTCAATATCATCAAAGCCATCTATGAAAAACCCACAGTGAATATCATTCTCAATGGGGAAAAACCGAGAGCTTTTCCCCTAAGGTCAGGAACACAATAGGGATGTCCACTATCACCACTGATATTCAACATAGTACTAGAATTCCTAGCCTCAGCAGTCAGAAAACAAAAAGAAATAAAAGGCATCTGAATCAGCAAAGTAGAAGCCAAACTCTCACTCTTTGCAGATGATATGATACTTCATGTGGAAAACCCAAAAGACTCTACTCCAAAACTGCTAGAATTTGTACAGGAATTCAGTAAAGTGTCAGGATATAAAATCAATGCACAGAAATCAGTTGTATTTCTATACACCAACAACAAGACAGAAGAAAGAGAAATTAAGGAGTCAATCTCATTCACAATTGCATCCAAAACCATAAGATACCTAGGAATAAGCCTAACTGAAGAGGCAAAAAATTTTTACTCAGAAAACTATAAAGTACTCATGAAAGAAATTGAAGAAGACACAAAGAAATGGAAAAACTTTCCATGCTCATGGATTGGAAGAACAAATATTGTGAAAATGTCTATGCTACCTAAAGCAATCTACCCATTTAATGCAATCCCTATTAAAATACCATCAATTTTTTTTCAAAGAAATGGAAAAAAAATCCTAAAATTAAAATGGAACCAGAAAAGACCCCAAATAGCCAGAGGAATCTTGAAAAAGAAGGCCAAAATTGGTGGCATCACTATTCCAGACTTCAAGCTCTATTACAAAGCTATAATCATCAAGACGGTATGGAACTGGAACAAAAACAGACACATAGATCAATGGAACTGAATAGAGTCCAGAAATAGACCCTCAACTTTATGGTCAACTCATCTTCGACAAAGCATGAAAAAATGTCCAATGGAAAAAAGACAGTCTCTTTAACAAATGGTCTTAGAGAAATTGAATAGCCACATGCAGAAAAATGAAACTGGACCATTTCCTTATACCACACACACACACAAAAAAAATAGACTCAAAATGGATAAAGACCTCAGTGTGAGACAGGAATCCATCAAAATCCTTGAGGAGAACAGAGGCAGCACCCTCTTCAACCTCAGCCACAACAACTTCTTCCTAGAAACATTGCCAAAGACAAGGGAAGCAAGGGCAAAAACGAACTATTGGGATATCATCAAGATGAAAATCTTTTGCACAGCAAAGGAAACAGTCAATAAAACCAAAAAACAACTGACAGAATGGGAGAAGATATTCACAAATGACAGACATATCAGATAATAAGCTAGTATCCAAAATCTAGAAAGAATTTATCAAACTCAACACCCAAAGAACAAATAATCCAATCAAGAAATTGGCAGAAGACATGAACAGACATTTCTGTAAAGAAGACATCCAGATGCCCTACAGACAAATGAAAAAATGCTCCATATCACTTGGCACCGGGGAAATACAAATCAAAACCACAATGAGATACTACCTCACATCAGTCAGAATAGCTAAAATTAACAGGTCGGGAAACAACAGATGTTGGAAAGGATGCGGAGAAAGGGGAACCCTCCTACATTGTTGATGGGAATGCAAACTAGTGCAACCACTCTGGAAAACAGCATGAAGTTTCCTCAAAAAGTTGAAAATAGAGCTGCCCTATGACCCAGCCATCACACTACTGGGTATTTACCCTAATGACAAAAATGTAGTGATCTGAAGGGGCATGTGTATCTGAATGTTTATAGCAGCAATGTTCACAATGGCCAAACTATGGGAAGAACCTAGATGTCCATCAACAGATGAATGGATAAAGAAGAAATGGTATATATATATACAATGGAATACTATGCAGCCATCAAAAGAAATGAAATCTTGCCATTTGTAATGATGGATGGAACTAGAGGGTATTATGTTGAGTGAAGTAAGTCAATCAGAGAAAGACAATTATATGATCTCCCTGGTATGAGGAATTTGAGAGGCAGAGTAGGGGGTTTGAGGACGGAAGGAAGAAATGAAAGAAGATGGGATTGGGAGGGAGACAAACCAGAAGAGACTCTTAATCTCACAAAACAAACTGAGGGTTGCTGGGGGGAGGTATGGAGAGCTTGATTGGGTTACCGACATTGGGGAGGGTATGTGAAATGGTGAGTGCTATGACATTTGTAAGCCTGACAATTCACAGACCTCTACCTCTGGGGCAAATAATACATTATATGTTAATAAAAATAATAAATAAATAATTTAAAAAAATACACTAAGTATCGAATTTACATAAGATGTAATAAGACAAAGCTAAAAGGTCTCATTATAATACCACATGGTCTAGAAATACTAAGAATAAGTGAAAGGGAAACAAATCAAGCCACTTTTCTTTTTGAAAGTGGTTGACCCAGTTTTTATAGAGGAAGTGGTTTTTTGAGGGTCAAAATAGGAAAATCTATTTCAGAGCAGGTAATTTTTGACAAATCACTTTGCCTCTTTAGGTAGTGATTTCTGTATGTATAAATTCAGACAAGTTGTAGTCTTTGGAGAATAAGGTCATTTTCATCCCTACCATCATTAATAATTCAATGATTTCATTAAATTTATGTTCTGTATATTTTCATATTCTAAAATTCCAAGAACACAGGAAACTATGAAGTACATGAAGCATTAGCCTAAGACTTAACTTTTTTTTTTTTTTTAAGATTTTATTTATTTATTTGACAGACAGAGATCACAAGTAGGCAGAGGCAGGCAGAGAGAGAGGAGGAAGCAGGCTCTCCATGGAGCAGAGAGGCTGATGCGGGGCTCGATCCCAGGACCCTGGGATCATGACCTGAGCTGAAGGCAGAGGCTTTAACCCACTGAGCCACCCAGGCACCCCACCTAAGACTTAACTTTTTAAAAAAATATTTTAGAATCACCAAAAATCTGTTTGCACATTACCAACTGATTTGCTTCTTCTCCCCATATCCATACTACATGAGAGCTACCTCCAAGAGATGGAGTTATTTCTATTTCTCCATTAAAATAGTCCAGTTTACTCAGTTTCAATTTCTTCCTGATAATCTATTGGGTGTAGCACTTTGCTTTCTCAGCTCAAGGGTCAATGCAATCTTTTCAATAACCACAATCTCTGTCCTTTCCTGGGAAATTTGTGTTGGTCTTCATTCTTCCTTAATCTTGACACAGGCATTGAAATCTGCCAGGCCAATACAGTACTGACTTGCTTATCTGAGTAAAGCATTTCCTTACTTTCACTTTCCTTTTTTTTTTTTTTTTTTAAAGGAATCATAATACCATACAATAATCCAGATTAACCAATGGTAATATAGGCATTGAGCACTTATAATTTCAAACAAGAGCATGGGATGAGGATTAAAGGATTATGCTGGCTTTGAATTTCCTATGACTTAAAAGAAAGTCTGTTCTGCCCTTAAACATATAATGACATTTATCTGAAGTAACACAGACACATGTGAAATACATCTGTAAGTCTTGTGGGAGTGCTTTGGTCAGTCTAGGACCCAAAGCAACTAAAGGAACGTGTGTCAAATGAGGTGTTCTTGGGCTGAACTATTTCTTGTGAGGATTCCCAGGGTGTTTCTATGCTTAAAAGTCCAAGTATATTTATACTGAGCCGCAAGGACAGACACTTGCTCATTTGGGCATTTAGAAAAAGAGCAGGGCCTTTTATTTTCACATTGCTGTAAATAATGACATTTCCTGGCCCATTATTTCAACTAAACTAAGATCAAGAAAAATGGGACTGCTCTCTCCTAATCCCTGGATATTTGGGCCATTTGGTGCCTCTTATGCAGCTGGTAAGGCATGGTGGAGGTGGGTGTTTGTGCTCCTGGAACCCAGCCCCTTTCAGGTGACAGTGTGTCCTTGGGAGGTGAAGGAGCTTGGATTAAAAGGCAATTCACAGTAGCGCTCAGAAAATGCTTTCTTCAGGATCTAGCAATCACTTGTTATTTGTTGCTTCTACCTACAATTGCTGTGAACTTTGTTCTTTATTCAGGGAAGTGCATGGAAACTGTGATAAAGCCTGCTGCTGCTTCTCAGGTGAGAAACAAATGCTGAGAGATGCTATTGTCCTGAAAAGATCATCCTGAAGGTCATTGCTCTGGACCAGACATAATAACAATAGATAGTAGCAGCAATGACCTTCCTGACTAAAAGAAAAAGAAGGTTGTATCTGAGGAGAGGAAGGGAAAAAAAAAAAATATATATAGATAGATATATACAGAAAGATTTTATATAAATTATATGTAAATATTATATATATATATGTGTATATATACACATATATATATAATAAAGCAATATAATAAAGCAATGATAACCTTAGGGGATGTTCTATAAATGTAATTTCTCTGTTAAACTGAAGTCTGTTGACTCATGTTTGAACAGTCTAAGAACTAAAAATGAGGATCTTACTCGCATATATTTGTTGACTTTAAAGGACAGTTGGAGCTGAAAGAGAAATGTAACTTTAACAAATGAAGACACTAGCTACCAGGTGAATTGTTATGCTTGCAGAAAGTCTCTTCGTTAAGGATAGCACCATGTGTGTATTCATTTGGGTAATCCAAAGCAGATCATACTTCCAGACTCTTTTTCTGCCCTCCAGTTGCCTAAATTCTGCCAGGGCAGAATTTAAAGCCATACACCACCACACCAGCATTCGAAATTGGAAGCACATAGTTGATAACTTAAATCCCACTCGGACACTTCCATGTTCCACCTACCCAGTACTTTCTTTCTAATTCTCCTATGATATGTGGACTTGCCAATCTTCTCTAGGCTTTTAGAAACTTCTGGGAAGAAAGAAAATATAGCTGCTAAGAGCCAGGTACTTACATATAATAATTCAGTCCTCACAATGTCTTGGTAACACAAATCTGACTGGATGTGTGTATTTCCACACCAGAAAATCAAGATTCAGAGGTTAGTGGTATCCTTTAGGTCAGAAGCTCATGTACTAGATTTGGTACACGAATCCTGAACTGCCTGGCACTAAATTTAACATTGTTTTCACTATACTTTGCAGGTAGAAGAGTTTTATATTTATTTATCTTTGATGCCCTCCTTTCCTTGCCTCAAGTCCACAGTTTTTCAAATAATAGTGTTCAACTGATACTAATTATACATAAGCAACTAAAACATTCCCTTCCCAGAAATTAATAGAAAATGAAGAATAAAAAGTAATTTCCCCTTACATATTTATTACCAATGTGCTACTTAACAATTCTGATGATTTAAATGGTAAGGTAATCATATTTTACAGATCATTAGCATTCAGGATCCTGAAATACACTGGGTGCCTGAATGAGATTCAAAAGTTTTTACCTAGTTGGGAGTATCAGGTATCACCTAAAAAGATGAAATTCAATAAGAATAAATGTTAAATCCTGCACTATGATTCAAGAAAAAATGTCTACAAGACTTAAGAAGACTTAGGCACACCTACCTGAAACTAACTTACCACATTTTAGTACAAGAAACCAAACTATGTCCCACTCAGAGGATGATGATTGGGGTTACTAAGTAAATTGGAAATATCCCATCGAAGGAATTTTGCTAAAAAGGTAAGAATCTTGGGGAAATTATGACAGTCTTCTCAAAGCATTTTAATAAGGTCATTTGGAACAAAAATTAAACTAATTTTATTTGTTTTTAAAGTGGTGAGATTCAGATCTGTGGAGTAGAGAAATTTCCTTCCACCATGTAACCAAGTTGGCCAAAGACAGAATGAAATACCTGGGAGACAGAAATTTCCTCACTCCTGGAATTGTTTACATAGAGATTTAACAACCATTTGTTGGGGATTTTTAAGAGATGATTTTAGTATCAGATGACACTTATAATGCCATCTGGCTCTTGATTCTTATGTTGTTCATATTCTTGTAGGAGAAAATTGTTACTGGGATCCTGATACATTCTCTACCCTCATTCCTAGTTAGGTTAAGTTGCCCCACCCTATATTTCCACAGCACGCGCAATAATTATGTAGCACTTTGTATATATGTTGTTTTAGGAAGTTATTTAGCATATGTGTTCAAATCCTTTCTTTGCCTTTAAACTGTAAGATTTATGAGGGCAGGGACCATGTCCATCTTGATATTTACCATCTACCCACCTTCCTGGACGAAGGAATCAATAAATATTAACTGATTAGTTACATACAGTGTCCTCTTTGCAGGATGCACTGTTGGATATTCTCTGGTAGTAAAAAGAAAGAGAGAGAGAGAGAAGAGAAGAGAAGAGAAGAGAAGAGAAGAGAAGAGAAGAGAAGAGAAGAGAGAAGAAAAGAGAAGAGAAGAGAAGAGAAGAGAAGAGAAGAGAAGAGAAGAAGAGGAGAAGAGAAGAGAAGAGAAGAGAAGAGAAGAGAAGAGAAGAGAAGA